>NC_034421.1:15381677-15384898 GCF_002078875.1 Numida meleagris | reverse complement strand
AATGATAAATAAGAAGGCAAAAAGGCAATATAAAGGCCCCTGATTCTTCTGACAAGTTCTTGTAAGCTAGAACATTTGGATAATTAGAAAAATTAGTATCAGGTGCAGGTCTTGCACGTCCCTCCTGTAATTTGTATTATTGAAACTGAAAGTATAGGTATGATCAGATAAGTGACATTCTGTGTGTGGATAAAAGATGAATGTTACTGGCATCAGCTCTGACCGATAGGCAGTGGGGCCATAAATGAGATCTAACTGTGTTATAGGAGCAAATTTGCATTACTAGGATACATTGGATGACTTATTCTTTCTTAAACTCGCTACTGTGACACTTCCCTTGGAGCAGATCATATCACTGCAGCAATGTAAGGAGAGCTTTTTCACCCCTGGAAATGTAGCTTGGGCACATCGGGTACGCAGGTGCAACGTCTGAGATGTGCTGAAGTGCTCATTGCTTAGGTTAGTGCTCAGTTTGGTCTCGTAAGTCCTTGGATACTTGTAACCTTTCAGTTGATGGAGTGAGGATTTCCAGAAAGAAAGATACTATTCAGATATTCAAGGTCAGATGTCATGTCCACAAACCACACCTGTGCTGGGGACCCACTCACCTGCAGGCATCCAGGAAGCCAGCTCAGCTTTCCTTCAGAAAGAATATCAAATTAACCTGAGGGTTATTACTCTAAACTGCTCTCAGATCCCCTCAGTAGTGTGATGCGTTGGGAACAGGCAGAATTTACTGGAAGTAGAGTAAGGGAGAGCTGAGGAAGTGCAGGAATCTGACGCATCAGACTCTTGGGAACATTTCATTTCAGGACAGCATCTCCTGCAATTAAAATTAATGTGTAGGAATACTTCTTCACAGAATTTGCATAGCCTTTGGAATTTAATACAAGTGCCGGCTGAGAAATCTGCCTCCTCTGGCCTCCGCAGCACAGCACTTTTCTGAGTCTAGTTCTCCTTCCCTTCAGAACTAAACTCAAACTGTGAATTCAATTTGGTGTAAATAGTCTGCAATTTTTGGGATGGATGCTCACTCAGGAAAGAGTTGTAACTATAACAGACAGTAAATTTAGAGTGCTTGTTTACATGACCATTTATTTGCCTGGTAAGTCACAGCATCAGGACCTTCATTAGCCATACGAATTGTTAAAATTAAAGACATTCACACCATAGTTTCACAACGAAGAATGAGCCTCAGCTTCCATTCAAAATCCTTCTCTCTACACCATTTGCAGCCTTGGCGATTCTATGATTCTGTGATTTTGGTTTGCTCAGCTGACATCTCTCTACACTGGTTTATCAGAACTAAGGACAGGAGAATAGTGCTTCTGAAGGATGAAGAATACTCATGTTATTTCTTACTGTCTCTGACTTCCATCATTCCCCACTTTCAAGACTAAGGGAGTTTTGTTTTGTGTTTTCCTGGCAGCAGGAATCGGCAGAGTCCCCATGGACACAAAGAACAATGCTTCTACATGTTTGAAGCAGGGTTCTTCTCCCATGAGGCATTCCCAGGAAATAATGATCTGGGAAGAGACACTTTTGTGTACTGGAGCCATTAAGGGCAGTCAGAAGTTGGGCTGGGCAGTGCTCATCACACTGACCAGCTCTCCTCATTGTTTCCTTGTACCTTCTCACTTCTCTGAAATGATTTTTTTTCTAAGTACATTCTTGGGGGGGAACCATCATTCTGTTCCGTATGTCATCAGTTTAAACCTATTTTTAAGACAAGAATATCTCTTTGTCATCTTCTTTCTGTTAGGACTTGGAGAGTTCAGGATGAGTTGGAGAGCTCAGAAAATGAGATTTCATTGAGTTTTGCCCACATTAATAGAAAATAATACACATTGCATTGTTCAAATGTTCTTTGTTGCCACCACTAACTTCTGTCTGGAGCAGCCGTAGCTTGTGCCTTTTGTCCTTAAAGCAGCCCTGGGCTGTGCTCATGTTGTCTCCCAGCACAGCGTGGCTCTTGCTGGCTACTTGGCCTCATCACTACTCCCAGCCTGAAGGACGGAAGGCTTTGCCAACTTGCCTGCAGAGATCTGGGAAGCAGAGGGCTCCAACGGAGCCAAAGCAATTGGGGCCAGGGGAAAAGAGCTGTCATCGCACTTCCATTCACAGGACACTTGGGAAACGGAAATATTCCCTGCATTTAGGAGACTGGAGAGAGAGTTTCTTTTACAGTTAAAGCTGTGATTCTGTCCATAATGTATGAGTTAAAACCTAACGCTGCAGTAACTGCTGAGAAGGCCGAGGTGCTCATTTTGTTGGAAGGCTCACCGTGTGAAAATGCAGATTCCACAACTACCTTAAGCTTCATCAGTGGAGATACCCCTGAGGGGAAAGTCTTCGGTCAGTTTTTACAGGAGAATGTGAGGAACCCAACGCCAAAGCGTTTTGCTCTTCGTTCCATAACAGAATTCCAAACATGGAATTTCACATAAACCTCCTCTCCAAAGAATTGGAGAAAGGAGCTGACACAGAGGCTCTGGGCTATTGCTGAGCAGTTTGCAAAAAAAAAGAAAAAATGAACAGTGGCATTTCTGTTGTCCCTTTGCTACTGTCCCTCTAAAAAATATGTAGCACCATAAAGGTACTATGAAACCAGCATGTTTCTTTTTGCTGACCCTTGCCCTGGATCATAACTGAGCATATGTAATCCTCAAACCACCAAAGAACTCTGCTATGGATTAAGGCGATTTGAAAAACTGTTGCAATTTGTCCTGATATCAAAGTATCACACCTCACTCCTTGCCAAGTGCCACTTGTATTGATGAGTTGGTGGCAGAACTGTAGCAAATACCAGCCCAGCCCTGGCCATCGTGTGCATCACATCCATGGCTTTCTGGTGAGGCCTCAGGGGACGTGGGAGCAAGTGACCAGAACAGTTTCATTCACAGCTGTGCACACAAACCACCTGCACTACAATCCCACTGCATCACAGCTGGAATGACAGGTTATGAAATTTCATCATGGGATTTCAGGTATATTGGCTTAGAAATCTTCCTCAGCTTTTCCTGGTGTCGAAACATACGGCCTTGTTTCTGGGCAAGACCCATGGGAGGCAGATGGATCTGGAAAAGAAAATCCCACCAGTCAGGTGCAAATGGAGATGCTACCAAAAAAAAAGAAAAAAGAAAAAAGAAAAAAGAAAAAAGAAAAAAGAAAAAAGAAAAAAGAAAAAAGAAAAAAGAAAAAAGAAAAAAGAAAAAAGAAAA
>NC_034421.1:15302042-15381642 GCF_002078875.1 Numida meleagris | reverse complement strand
GAAAAAAGAAAAAAGAAAAAAGAAAAAAAAAAGCATATACACAGACTATTTCATTGACTTTTCAATAATTCCTTCACTCTTTGGAGAGGGCAACCACGCTGTCTGAAGTCAGGTTTTTAGATTTCTGGGCAGAGAACTCTCTGAAGAGTGATTAGTGGTGTGACTCTGAGGTCTTAAACACTGGGTTTATGAAAATCCTATATCACTGAGGTTTTGTTAATCCTGTTTTGCAATGTGAAATCAGATTGTGATGATAACATTGCTGAAATATGTCTGCAGGCAGTATTCCAGAACAGCAGGACCCAGAAAACCCGTTAAGTTCCTGAGCAGAAGTCTTAAAGCAGTATGCCTTCCTGATACCTAGCCAGCAAGCCACATCTGCTGTGTCTTGAAAGACTGCCTTCTTACTGTCATCTTCATATATGCCATACAAAAATGCACAGCCAGCGTCATTGGATCCAGAAGCTGAAGGAGCAACAGGTAACAGCTTTTCCTCTGCCTGACAGTCCTTATACAGTGGGAGTCACATGGCTGTATGCCCCCATGCGATGGAAAAAGGTCAGTGTCAGCAGTAGATGCTACTGCTGCTGGAGCTGTCACCCTTGAAGACAGTGGTTTAGGTGCAAATAATAATAAAGGTACTGATCGCCTAGTTCATATGAGAGCACTGATACAGGACTATCCCTTCAGGTTTTGAAGCCACTGCAAAGTGTATGTTCTGATGCTCCTTTCTAGGATCACAGCTTGCCAGATGTGCAGTTATTCTGCATAGTGGAGAAAAAGAGCAAGCTGTACGTGCAAGAGATGCTAAAAGGGACCATATTTTAGGCAAGTATCTAATAAGATGCAAATTAATTTGGACCATGACCACCTCAGTAAGGAAACTCTTGATGTGAAAACGTAAACTAATCAGCAGGAGAACAAAGGCAGTGCCTGTGGGAGGCAGTGTGTAGTAATGCGGACAGGAATGGCTGGACACTGAGGAAACTATACTGCCTGGTGCAAAAGAAGGCATTGCTGCACCTTCACTAATTTCACTCATCTTGGGCAGGTTTTTCTCTAGGGAAAGGTGAAAAGAAGCAGCAAGGCAGGAATGTGTTTTCTAAGACCTGATCTGTGCCAGGGAGAATAGTTACAGGCAGAACAGGCCACGAGAATGATTGTATCTATGGCAAAGTTCATGCAATTGAATAGTTTTATTCTGTTTTAGTCTCTTAGTTATATGAAAAGATGAACAAACGGATTTGATTCTGTTACCAACTTTCTCTGCAATCCATTGGGCAGTGAAGCTGCCCACACAGTGACAGTCCCTGGAACTCCACTCACACAATGACAATGAGGTTTGACTCCTTGAAAGGAGATGAGCCAACTTACAGTGAGGTGGAAGAGAGTTTCTGGCTCTGATTTAGCAAAGCATCTGAACACAGGTGGGATGTGTGGCATGATGACAATAGTATGGATTTATGATTTGAGTGTCAGGTGGGAGCTAACAAGGTACACCTGTGGTGAACGGACAGATACTCACAGGTCTTGGGTAGGGGATGTTGTAGTGAAGTCCGATTTCTATTCTTGCCTCACACTCTTCTATGCACTGCTTAATCAGCTTCGGATCCGTCACCTACGATAACACAGAGATAAAAATAAATATTTTGTACAAGTACAGGAATCAGCATTTGGAAACTCAAGTCTTTTTTTTTTTTCCCTTCCCTTTCTTTTTGCAGTTTCAAGGATACGATGATAGTGTTTTTCACATCTGCACTTCTGGGCTCAACGGCACTGAGAAGCAGTGCCCAGAGGCTATCAGAACTGTGAGTGCAGAAGAGGGTTTCACTCAAATTTGGTGTTTTACCTGTAAAAAAGACAATACACATGTAAACTACCACTACTTCCATGCGTTCATCATGCTGCAAGGCAGAAAGGGAAAGAGAAGGGCGACATGCGGGTGTCATTCTGTCCTGAAATTCACATTGAAGTCAGAAACATAGTGTTCATCAGCACTTAATTCCGATTTTTGCATCAGCTGAATTTAGTCCTGCACTGAACTGGGCTACAATGCCTGCTCTGAAAGTACTGCCTCCTATTTCATTATGTTGGCCCATGCCGTCAGAAGCGGATGTTGGAGCGATGGCAGCAGAGGCTGAACCTTCCCACAAATACTCTGTTACATTTTGTGCCCGTGTGACAGATGGCAGCAGAGGGCCACTCTGACCCACCAACATCCTCCTCTGATGGCGTGGGCTGACAATCAGAGCTGCCTCCAATACGAAGCACTGCTTTCAAAGCAGCCCTGCTATCAATTTTGTAAGTCCTTCTTTTTTCACCAACCATTGCCAGGTTTCATCAGTAGCTGTACCAGGCATCTTGACAAAGGTTAAAAAAAATCAATTCAATGTAGTTTTTACTGCTTTACACAAATCAAGAGATCAAGTTGTGTCTTTTAATGGCACCAAAGCAGCCATTTCTTCAGTGACATTATATTCATTATCAATACCTCTAATGAAAACAAGTTGAGCCATATCTGTAGCATCTGTGGCAAAATTTGAAATTAGCAGCTCTACTCTCCAAATTCCTTTTGATAGATTCTCCTGTTTCTTCACTTCACCTGGCTACAGTCTGGAGAGACAAACCGATGTTAGAAAACTCGCTTTTATCAGGACAAATTGTGTGTGCCACGCTTTCCATCCACTGCTCAATAAACTCAACCATCAGTCAGTGGGTGTGATGTTTTTGCCATCACATTTGCTACCATATAACAAGCTTTTAGTTTAGAGTCCATCTAAGGTGTAACCTTAAAAAAAATTGTTGAGAAGACACTTTTTTCAGTTCCACTATTTTATCTTTACAAAACATTCCTTGGTATGCATTGAATTTGCAGCATGTGTGTGCACATAAAGCCTTTTCAAATGGTAATCCTTGAAATCGGACACAATTTCCTTGCAAATTAAGCAGTGCCGTATTAGCTGTCTTGGCAAAAAAGTACTCCTCTGTCCATCTTTTGTTGAACACTTCCTTCATTCACAACTTTTCATTTTTGGGGTTCTGTTTCCTTTGGAGATGGCAGGAGGTCGGCTGAGTCGTTACCGGCAGTGGCTGGCTGCACTCACCGAGCAGCACAGTGCGCGGCACGGGCAGTGCCCATCAAGGCGACTCGCCTGGCCTTCCACAGGAGTTAATGAAGATCTGATGGGGTTTGAGTTTTCTTACTAAATTTCACCCTTGAAACAATAAATTGTAACTCAAATACACCTTAGAATGCGTTTGTACTGGCATTTATGGTGAAGGAAATTTGGGATACCATTTCTTATATTCATACCTGGGCATCCAGCCACCAGGAGAGTGCAAAGCACAGCAAAAGGATTCAGAAATTTAAACCTGCAATGACACTCACTTACATCTTTGTTTTTTCGGAACAATGTTTTGGCTTCTTTTATGATGTACTCCCTCTCTGCAATAGTTTCTTCTGCCTGTCCCGATGCCGACTGCCATTTCTTGGCTATCCGGAATATGCTGCGGTAAAGGCCCAGCACTTCTTGTCGCGTGACTGCTGTCATCTAAAACAAACCAACACCACGAAGGCCCCAATGTATGCAAAAGACCACCACACATACTGCTTTTCCACACAATTCAATTGGCTTACGAGTATTTCCACCTAAAGAAAGAACTGAAATAGCCGTAAAAAAAAATTTGCTGTTGAAACCTGAAGACACAGTCCAGCAAAGTACTGGCACCGAGACTTAAATCTGCCCCCGTGCAAGCAGCCTGAGCTCCTGCTTGAAGCTAACCGCTCACTGCAGTGCTTTGCTGAATCAGAACACTGGCTCAGGAATGGCCATGTTTTCTTTCACTGCTATTTTGCAACAGGCATTGGGTGAGTCACTGAAACTCTGAGGTGTCCCTGCTGTGTTGTAACAATGCTGACCCTGTCTGTGCCAGTGCCTTTGGATCTGTGAATCAAGTACACAATAAAAGCACCGCAGCACTGCTGAATGTCGGTATCGGTGTCACATGCTGAGCAGCTCGTTCGCTGTGCTATTGCAGCATGTAGCAGTGATTCAGCCAGAGCCTGATGTGATGAAGAGGTGATGAAAGCGATGTTATCTGAGCACTGCAGGAGGCAGACTGACTGGAGGTTTAGGAAAGTCCTGAACGCCCTGATTTTTGGAGAGCTGGCTACCTGCTGAATCCACGCTCCAGGTGTGCCAAGAATCTGTCAGAAATCAAGAATGAAATCCCATCTTTGTTCTGTGTAAATGAATATTTTGTCATGTAAGCAGTGACACTACTCCAGCCCAGACCATGAATGTCCCCAAGATAAACACACTGCTGGAGCCGCAACACCACTCCTTCCCCAAAGACAGATCCCACTCCACCTGGATTAGATTCACCGAAACAATGACATTAGGGACTGTCAGAGGTACTTTACTGTCCCTGAAGGACAACGCAGCAGCACTACAAAGTGAGTAAGTGCATAGGTGTGATGAGGAGCAAACACTGAGGACAGCACATGACTGGACTGTCTCAGGACTGATGTGCCAACGTGGAGCTCCAGCTGCTGAATGTACCCTGACACCAGTCCAGAACAGTTAGGAGCAGGGTCATCACTGTCCTCCGGGGTGAGCAGGCTCTCCACTACCTTGGTGCTACTGCTACATGCCCCCACAGTACTGCAAAAAGTTTGGCAACTTGGATCTTGTTTCACCTCCCTGTAGTCTGTGGCAATTCTTGTTACTGTGGAAAACAAAGAGTGTTTTGGATCAGGCCATGCAGCTGCTGACCCAAGGCACAATTTGGCATGCTGTGCTTTTTGCTAAAACCTCCCAACACTTCGCTCCCAGGCTGTTCTGCTGTAAGCATCACCATTATCTGAAGGCTCCTTGTTTCATAAACTCTGTTGAGGATCTTAAGAAGTACAGACATAAATTTTTTTGTCAGATTATTGAGAGAACATTTGTATTTCTGTATTTTATCTAATCATATATTTTCCTTCACATATAAGTTGATTTCTCTTAGCCAGCAGAAATTATTTATAGCGGATGTGTAGGGTATTTCTAGGGAGCAGGTACCTGCAATAGAACAGATAGGCAGTCCCAGCTCGTCAAACACTTTGGAACAACTGCTTCATTTTATTCACTCTTCAGATCCAATTCTGGGAAAGAAAGAAAATAAAATCAGACATACACAAAACCACACATACACTTGCATCATAGAAATCATTGCTTCCCCCTGTGTTCTTTTCCTAACAGCAGCAGCTCAGTTACAGGGCTGCCCCTCAGCCTGAGTCCCACACCATGGCCTCATCCTCTGCTTCCATTCCCAGGCATCACCTCTGGGAGCCACTCACATTCGTTGCTCCCGTCGCTAATAAATGGGAGTATGCACTGGAGAGCTTCCCTTTAGATTCTCACATAATCCATAAAGGAATAATTTCAGGGGAAAGTTAGTTTTGAATAAAGGTTCTGATTCTGGGCTCTGCATCAGAAATTTCTGTGGCTGCAGCTCAGGGCCTGTATCTCAGAGCTGTAATCACAATTTACACTTCTGGATCTTAAACATTACCAAGAATCTGGTAATTAAGATTTTGTCTGGAAGTTTAGAAGCAGCACACTTTTCTCCCACTGGCTGCATCCTTTCCCCCCCTGGAATTTAATTCTCTGTTCTGCAATGTCTTGGTGCTGGAAGGGACACGCCTGCACAGCCCCTGGCTGTGTCCTGCAGCACTGCTCTCCTTCCTGCACGTGCAGGGTGCACAACATGGCAAGCAGACTTCCACGCACCCTCAGCAACCAGCTCCTTCTGCAGCTGGCTTTAGTTATCAATTTCAAGTGTCACAGAGAGCTCCCGCAGCTCCTGCACAAATCCATGAGGGTGTGAGGAGCTCTCTGCCTCCTCCTCCAGGATCAAGGACAGGAGCAGACAGGACAAAATTCAAAGCACGGGTCAGACTCTGATCTCAATGCAAATATGGAATTATTCCATGGAGAGAGCAAAAATTACTTTCAACCTAAAACATGCAAAAGGGATTCAATTTTTTTTGTTACAAACAGAACCCACACCAACAGAAGCATAAGAAGAAAGGGCAGAAGCCACTTATTAGTGCGATTCTGCAGGTGACACTACTTTGTTTTGTGGGTGTGCAGAATGAGTGGGACAGAAAGAAGTGTAAGGGAGGATTTCATGTCCTTTTAATTACTCATCATGCTGCTTACATCCTTGGCATTTATGTCATAATTATATTTCGCAGTTCTGGAACGTAAAGTGGATGTTATAGCACTTTCCCACTAATGCACATCTCGCAGTAGTCACTGCTCATGTCACCACAGAATGCAGCCCACAGATGTTACCCACAGGTGCTTTCATCGTGCAGTACAGAGCTATTCCATTCACTGAGCAAATCTCAGGATTTTACTGCAACAGAGCAAACAAGGAGAGGTCGAAGGTAGGTCTGTGGAGTGACAAGTGGCGGGGTGCAGGGTGCAGGCTGCTTCGGGGCTAGCAAGTCAACAAGAGCGCCAGGAAGCGACTGCTGGATGCTGAGGCACAGCCCTGACCACAGGGGGCTGTGTCCTTCTTTTCATCTACCTGCAAACCCCTGTTATCAACAGGCAGGTCAAGTGCTCCAAGTTTCCCATTGTTCCAACACCTGCAAAGGCATCTTGAGCACATCAGGAGTTTCTGGACGATGGAAATGCAATTTTTTTGTTGTGTTCATTAAAACAAGTAGTCCTTTAGACTACAAAACGTAAAAGCAAGTTTCTCTTTCAGGAAACAAATACATGTGCCTTTGGTTTTTAGGATGGTTGACACAAAAGTTCAATGGCCTGAATAAGCAGTTAAACACCTGTCTTCTTTTGCTATTTGCAGGTTCACAGAGAATTTAAATTAAAAGTGTAGATAAAAGCAAGGAAAGGAATTTGTCAGCTGCACTGTGAGGTGACACCAGCAGTGCAGTGTCAGTGTGAGGATGGGGGCCGAGCGGCACGGGCACTCATTGGTGAGCAGTGAATTCACAGCATGGACAGCCCTTCCCCAGCTGCACAGCTCCTCTGCCAAACTATTCATCTGTTTCATGTCATCCTTCCAAGTCAATCATTAGCTACTCACTTTAAACATCAAATCTGCCAGCAGCAAGTGCAGAGAGGGCTTTAGGGAACAAAGGGTGAAAGCTCATGGGGAAAAATGGATATTTAAAAACAACAGATCTCTTCTTTTACACCCCAGCTACCTAGGGCATGCATTAGGATCACAGACACTTAATGATGATGCTGAAAGCATATCTGCTCAGGGGAGAAGGCAGGGAACAGAACGCTGCATGGAATCTCCTGACAAAGGAGGTTTGAACCTCTCAGATGTAAAATGTTTTATCTGGGGGCAATATATCCTCTGCCTGACAGCTAGGTCACTACTGGCAAGGTTGCTCTGCCAAACTGCTGGGCTGACAGTTTATGGAATGAAGTAACATAATTCGAAACTATAATGCATGAACGTTATGGTATAAAATATGATCAGCTTCAGCCCGCACGAGAATCTACATCTCATATTTTTAAATGCACACCTTGGCTAATATTTATTTAAAGAGATGCAAAAACCTGTGTGTAGCCAAATGATAGCATCCAGCTAAGCAGCAACCACATGTTGTCTCCTGCTGCTAACGCAGCAGATAATCAGTGGCTTGTTTCTCAGTCACCCACAGCAATGAGAGGTCAGCAATCCACACTCGCCCTTTGGGCACATTGTCTCTGGCATAGGGTCAGGGAGAGGAGGAGGGCCCAGGCTCTGCAACAGCTGCGCACTGCGCTGCCTTCCAGCGACACTCAATTCCAGAATTCACCTTCCATAAAAGTAATTTTATTTTCTTCTACTCAAATCAAAGGCACGGTGAGCTGTGACAGCTATGTGCCTGCAGTCTGCACCTGGCAAAGAAACCGTGTTTGATTTCCATTGATTTCCATTCTTAATGGAACATTCACACCTTTTTCTTTTATAGATTCAGACAGAACAAAATACAAGCAAAACTTCCATCACAGCTAAAATATTCCATCTTCATATGATGAAAAATGAACTAAACCGGAAGATCACATTCTTCCACAATACATCCACATTGCCACCAGTGATTCAAACCTGCACATTTCAAGAAACTTCCATCAAAGATCAGTTTGATTCCAAGTATTTCTCTTCATTTGCTACAACCATAGATCTCAGCAGATTTGACGACAGTTCTTGAACCGAGTTATTCAGTAATGACACCAGAAAGAAAGCAAGGTGCCTTTCAAGTGGCTGTCTAATTTGTAATGCCAGCACCTTGCTGCTGGCAGGCTGAAGTGGTTTGAAACACCAAGTAACACCTCCAACACAGCCAAAGTCTCTGTGCCCACGCTGCCCATCAGCTGCACCAGGAGCGCTGTCTGCACCTGGGTCTCCTTTCAGCTCCCTCCTACAGAAGGGCTGCCTGTTGGTGCTGCCTTTCGGTGAGAAAAAGGAAACAGAACGCTACAAGAATGGAATTAAATAGTAAGAGTAAGCGCTTGGATTTTATCACCGGTTTTCCGATGTAATTTCAAATGAGTGAAATTGCATATAATGAGGATTCTGTGACATTCTCTTCATTTGAATAAACCAAGGTGGAAGCCCTTAACTCGTCCCTTTTGATGACAGAGCTTTCATTCTCTCCATCTGAGGCCGTTGAGGCATTACTTGGTTTGCACAGGATGGGCAGAGTGCACTCTGCCTGCCGTGTCTGGCCAGCCTCAGAAGGAATACAAACGCTGACCATGGCTGCAGAGGGGCGGTGGGGAAAGGAAACAGAAAAAAGCTTCTTAAAAAATCTCTTAATTTGTTGTTACAAAGCCAACAGAGTTCAGGTGAATGCTACAGCAAGGTGAGCTCGCCTCAAGCGTCGAGCACCCTTGTCACTTGCCATTTCAGAGACTCAGAAATGCCTTCTCACGTTTAGCTCTGTTAGACACAAAGGGAAGAAGAGGTTTTAACGCAGCACAACAAATGCAGCAGAGAACGCAAAGCTCAGCTCCCCCCGGGCCTTGCTTATACCGTGCCGATGCTCACAAACATCTAAAGGAGACATAAAACCCAGCGCACACTGACGCACTCGTTCCTAACCCGGCTCGGGGATCTGCACTGAGCGCTCCTTCCGCCCCCTCCCCCTCCCAGGCGCTCAGTGCGACCTCCGCGCAGCACCGCGCTCCGGTACAGCGCCTGTGTTCCCGGACAGCGGTACGCGCTACTAAAGCTCCTCAGCGGCTCTTGGAGGACTACAGCGGGCCGTGCTTCGGGGAGCGCGCAGCGAGGGGCGGGTGGGGGGGGGGCTGGGCCCGGCATCCCGCACTGCCAGCGCCGACACTGGGGGATCGCGAAGTACCGTGGGCCGGGAGGAAGCGGGGAGACAACCCGGTCCAGCCCCGCCCCAGCCGGATCGGGCCGCTCCGAGCCCCCCCAGCCCGGCCCCGAGCACCGCCGGCGCCGCAGGGGCCGTTCCCTTCCCTGCCCTGCCGGAGCCGCCGGGCCGCCGGGGGGCGCTGCAGGAGCGGGCGCCGCTCTGCCCCCTGGCGGCCGGGGCGGCCTTGCCCTGCACTGGGCGGAACCAACGCCAACCGCCCGCCCTCATGACTCTCCCTCCCTCCGCCCTACCCCCTGTCAGCTTCCCCACCCTCAGCGCCCTCTTTACCTTCGGGCAGAAGCTCCTCCAGACCCCGCTTTCCGCCCTCGAGCGGCGGCTTTGCTCGGTTTCCCACTCCCCCGCTGCAGTGGACGCGGGAGGCGGCGGCGGCGGCGGCGGCAGCCCCTGTCCTCACCGTGCGTGCGGCGCCGGGCGCGCCGCGTGACGTCACGCTGCCAGCTGACTGCTCGCCCCCGGAAGTGATGCGGAGGAGCGCAGCCTCGCCGGGATCGCGACGGTGAGTGACCCGCGCCGCGGTTCTGCCCCGCGGGGACGCGGCGGGACGGGACCGGGACGGCGGGGGCCGCGCTCTGCCCCTCAGCCCCGCGGGGGCCTCTCGGCCGCCGTCGCCCTCTGACGGCGGGGCGTCCCTCAGCCCCGCGGGCGGCAGCCGCCGCTGGGCCCGGCCGGGAGTTGCAGCCTCGCCCGGAGCTGCCGCGCGGGGCGGCCCCGGTGCGAGCGCCTCTCCCGTCCGAACGGAGCCGGCCCCTCGGCGCGGACCGTGGGGCTGGGCGGGGCCGGCCGCTGTTGGGAGCTGCCGCGTTCCGTCCGAGCCGCCTTCGGTAGTGGCCCCAGTCCGGGAGCGCGGACGCTTCGTTCGGGCGGACCCCGCACTCCGGGCCCCAGCGCTGGAGGTGAGCGGGCAAGGTTCTCAGGGAGAAAAGCAGGGGTTCAAGAAGGCGTGCGACACTTGGCTTAGAAGGCAGTTCTCTGCTGTCCGAGCACACCGCCTTTGTAGAGGGGGTTCTTTTCTCCGCTCAGCTTTTGGTTAGCCACACGTTACCGGGCCGTGCCCACAGCGCTGCCCTGGCGGCCTCCTGGGCCTGCAGCTGGGCTGCTGCGGTCCATGCTCCAGACGAGCATTGTTAGGAAGCGTACACCATTCCTGCGAGTGCTGCTGGTGTTGGAAAGAGCCATTCATTTCTTCTATTTTAAATAGTTAATGCTGCTGATGTACCATCCTTCAGAATGTTTCATTGATAACTGATGAGTCAGAGCCCAGGTACTCACATACAGCGTTGATCCACAGCTGTAACTTTGCTTTAAATGATACCATTTGTAGCATAATTTGAAGGGAAAGCAGGTGAAGCGCTCAGAAGAAGGGTTGAGCTGTACAGACCCGAAGTGCAGAACTGGCAAGTGCTTCCTGAAATGACTGGCAGGCCTCAGTGGCAGGCGCCAGTCCTTGTGTGCTCTTTCGTTTTTGGGAGAGCCATTGGTCGAAAGGTTTCTCTCGTAAGCACGCACTGATTGTCTGCCTGAGAACTTCTTTGTTAAATAGTTAATGTGTGACTGAGATCTTAGTGTTTTCTTTGGGTTAGCAATGGAAAGAGAGAATGGCTGAGGGCTGCTGTTTCTTGAGTGCATCTGAACTCTGCCGTGTGTTTTCCTGCTCTGAGGAGCTCCTCTGAAGAGGAAACGGTTCTGTGCGAGAGTGGAGAGGTCTGGCTTCACCTTCTTGTCAATTCCAGGGTTTAAATCTTACACCTCTGCACATGGTAATGGTGTGTGGGTAGGCCTCACAGCCATTTACGTGAAAGGCAACATGCGGCCTAGAGCAAAGGCTTTCTGCACATCAGCAGAAAAAGGAGAACTTGTTATCTGCATTGAATTAGTTAACGTTATTGGAACTGGCATGACAAATTTGCTGCAAGCATCTTCTCTTGAAAGGATTTCAAAAATTCTGATGATTTTCTAAAATCAAGTTCTATACAGGCACTAATTAGGATAATCCTTAAATAATTTGGCAAAACTATTAATGGGAGAGTACACAGCTCAGTGTGATGCTTTGAAACTGCTTTCCTCTTGAGACTGATAAACTATGATATGGTCCATCGTCTGCTGAGTTAGGTGCCTTCCTTGCCTGCTCTCTAGCTTTGTTTTGGAGTTGCACTTTGCCATATTTGTAGCCAATTTGGCTTCACTGGTTCTTATTGATCTTGGAAATTCATTCATAATTATGTCTTCTAATTTGCATGGATAATACAAAGGGAGAGGATGATCAGGTGAGTTGAAAGGCTGATTTTTGAGGCAAAACCAGAACAGCTCTTTTGGAAGTCATTAGCTAAAATTAGTTAAAGAGGTAAGTATTGAGGAAGAGAAGCTACCAGACCATTTGACCAACTTGTAAGACAAAGGGATTTGTTGTGACAGATTTGCATGTGGATGAGCGTGAGGCTCCATTCTGCTGATTTCTTTGCTTCTGCTTAAAGACCAGGTAGAAAATCCTGTATGTTGTGTGGCTGTGTACTGGGGCAGGGCAATGTAAAGTAGGGAGAAATGGGAGTGGAGGAATAGGGGATAGTCATGACTATTCCAAACCTTCAGGCCTTGTAACCTTACGTTTACTCATGCTGGAAAATGATGTGTTTGGATACGGACAGATGTACGCTTGCGAGTCTGTGGGAAAGTGAGTACCCCAGTACTGCTCAGAACTGCCCCATGCTGATGTGGAGCGTTGGAGCGCTGCAAAAACATTCTGGGGCTTTGGCTGTTGGTGAAAAGTTCTGAGATGCAGGAACAGCGTATTTGTTCCATTAGGCACACTGGTCTGTAGAAATAAAGGTAACAGGAAAACTCATTGGAGTAAGAAGGACCTGTAAAATTAAAGGTGTGTGATGTTAGAAAAATAGTACTTTCTTTCATGCTCATCCATAAAAATAAAAGAGGAGCTGAAGATTTCTTGCCAGTGTTTTGGGAGACTGGAAGCCCAGTCTGTAACACTCAAGGGTCTTGCTAGTCATGAGATAAGCAGAGACCCTTAGCCCCTCCATGGGGATTCCCAGGCTGGGCTCCTCCGCTCTGGCTCTTTCTCCCTGGGAGTCTCTGTCTTATCTCACTGGTTATCTCACTGGCTTCCTTTCCTTAGCAGCATCTGTTCGGTAGGCTTTGTCTTCTGGTTACTGGACATCTCATAATTCTTTTTCTCTTCCCTTTCCCTCTTTTAAAAATACTAGGTTAAATGGCTCTAGTGTTTTGCAGGTTATCTGCCTTGGTGACACAGAATAATTGTATCCCTGACTCTTAGTCAGTGGTAATGACCTAGTAACTAGACTGGAAACAATGGCAATTCTGTGGCAACTTGCATTAGCAAAGGTTGCCTTCTGGTGAAATGCCACCTGCAATTTACCCCCTATAAACATATGACACCAGTGAACTGTCTGCGCTGGTATTGTTAGTGTTATGATACCATGAGATGTCTCAGGCATGTTGTTTGAAACACCCAGCCTCTCCTGCATCACTTGTTAAACTGTAGTTTGAGTTGGGTAATTGCAGACCTGGGCTGCAGCCTTCTGGAGAGTGAACGAGAGACCCTGGACTTGGAGATGTGCTCGTGTGATTCACTTCCACCTCATCTTCATCCTTTCTGATGACGTTCAGAGATCATCCCTGTCACCGGGAGCTTTGCTGTAATGGTTCTATGTTCTGCTCTCAGTTGTAACCAGAACAGAAGAAATATTGGGGAGAAAAAAGGTCAATCAAAGCTGCTTGCCTAGCAGGTAGCTTGAGAACTAACCCTTTTGGACTCGGTGCATCTGCATTTTATCTGTGTCCTGGAGGACTGCGCTCCTGTCAACTGATGTGCACTGAAGTGGAAGCAGAGGTCCTAGTTCTTCCTTGTCTCACTTCTCTGCCAGGAGGTCGGCAGGTCTGGGGCTGCTTAGCTGTACGCTATGAAGAGCTCTTTTGTAGAGACTGGAATACTGTAGACAAAGAAAGATAGGAGTGCTAAAGGGAGTGAGCTATGGTGGTCTTCTGGTGTCTCAGAAGGAAAATTAGAAATGCAGTTCTGTCTGGGACATCTGTTTTGTGAAAAACAAAACTTACTTAGCAAAATGTGAGACTGCTAATACTGACCTGCTGTCACAGTTCTTTATTCCCAGAAAGTCAGGCTGCCATAGACAGTGTGACAGTCAGAGTTACTTGTTGTCTCACTTCTCCTATTTAGTAACTGTGTTCTTTAGAAAAAAAAAAAAAAACCTCAAAGGATTTTTGTGCTCCTGAAAAATACCACTCTTATTTCTGCATCCAACCAGTAGCAGACTGTGGCAAATTGTCACTTCTTACTCTGAATTTTTTTCTTAGTGCAATACGAGTTCTCTTTTTGCAGTTTTGAAACACCTAATGCTGTCAGTGTTGGCCTTTTGTTTGGAAAATTATGAGGGAGACAAATCATCCTAGCACTGAATGGGTATGGGCGGCACGTGTAGCTTAGTAACAGACCTGTAAATGTAGATGTCCTAGAACTTGGTCATGTGCTGACTATTCAATATTTTCATTACAAATGGGTCATACAGAGATCCAGAAATGCTAAGGGTCTGATGCACAACGCTAGTGCTTCCAGTGCGGCTGCCTGTGCCTGGGGTTAGTGACTGTATTTATCGTAAGACACAGGGACAGATACCCGTACACCTCACCAGTTTTCTGAAACAGTTATCGACTGAGATCAAGGATAGGTGAAAATTCATCTACAAAGTGTGTTGGCTGAAGCTGCCACCAGGCTGGAAAGGGGAGCTGAGGCTCTGTGTTATAACTGGTAATGTAAGTCAGAGGGCTCAGAGGGTCTGCTTTGATGCTCTTGCTGCAGTTAGCATCTACACACTGCATAAAGAACTAGTGCTGTGCACTGTGATAGGGAAATCATTAGGGAGTGGTAAGGTCTCTGCGGATGACTGTGTATCTTCTGCTTTAAAAACTGTAGTCAGTGTTTTAAAAATCCAAGCACATGCTCTTAAAATGCTTTAAGGTTTCCGATTGCTTTTAAGCCTTTCCACTTTGTACAATGCTTTGTATGTAACTTGGTGTTTATTCCAATATTACACAGCTGGCTGTGCAGTACCTGCACAACTGCATGAAGTGAGTGATTTGGTTGGCTGGCAGACTTCACCAGGATGGGTGGCAGAGTCTCTGATGCCACAGGTGATGTCAGGAGGCAATCCGGCTCCCGGCCCTGGCCTGCTGGGTGCCTGCATGGTGCTATTGGCTGCTTTGAGATGTGCTGGAGGTGGTATGCCGCTAACTAAAGCTGCTATGAGGGCTTTCTGGTTTTGTGGGATTAGTGTAGTTTTCTGAATTGCTGGGAGCAGTAAGAAATACGGAGTTATGCATTTGTTACATAACATCAGTTTTGAGCGTATCTTATTAGTACAGGAATCACTGGCAATCCCCTTGAATCCTGTTCTGCTGTACGCAAGCAATGGAGGTACCTCTGTTACTTCTGGGTGAAATCTGCTAGTCAAACTCAGAGCACAACAAAATCCACACATGCCTGGCTCAGTCAGTAGACTGAGGCAGTTCTTCTGAGTCACTCTGGTTTGGCTGCGGGATAGTTGTGGATTTCTGTACTTTACAGAACTGCCTGAGACAAAGTAAGGTACGTATTTGCAGCACAGCAGTTGTCAGATGCTCAGAGCCCGGTGCATTTGTGTCAGACATCTGAGAATCGTGCTTTCTGCTGGTTCTCTGATCCGCACGTTTGTGGTAGTGAAATGGTTGTGTCTGAGCAGAGTAGCTCTTTCCCTGGCATGTACGGCTTTCATTATGAATAGCACATACCAAAGTGCTGAAGATCTGTCATGCTGTGCAAAAGTTACAGTGAACTCTGGAAAAGTGATGAAGGAATTTATTATACATCTTGCGTGTGAAGGGAGAGGTGAAGGCTGGTAGCTGTAACGAGATGGAGATGAGCTGCTCAGTGACTGAGTCTTCCTTTTGTGAAACTGGTGGATTCAACACATCCAGGGTCTGAGTGTTGAAGTGTGTACTGGATGAGAAGTTGCTTGGAATCCAGCCTGGCTCTGGGTTCAGCTTTACTGAAATTGATGGTGTCATCT
The DNA here is from genome assembly GCF_002078875.1 of Numida meleagris. Lineage (NCBI taxonomy): Eukaryota > Metazoa > Chordata > Aves > Galliformes > Numididae > Numida > Numida meleagris. The sequence goes on along the minus strand of NC_034421.1, from coordinate 15,366,138 downwards.
TGAACAGCCACATCATCTGACTGTCATATTTCCCCTCTGTTGCCTTGCTCATAGTCTAAACAGACTTCTCAAAGCAAGCACTGCTGCTCTGTGAATTAGTTAATTAACTTATTTATATTACAGAACCACCGGAAGGCACCTTTCTAAGATTATGCACTAGTTAGCTAGCCTAACTTGGGTTTGTTCTGTGAAAATACAATCATCCTAACAAATCTTTCTACCCACCTAATAAAATAGGATGAAGCACGTATTGGGGAAGGATTTAAAAGTTTTTGATGGGGCTGAGTGTAAAGGACAATGAAAAATAATCAGTATGTATGGTATTGTGTGGTTAGAGAATGCAAAATAGAGGGAGGGATTCAGGCATGATGTGTGCGTGCTGAAAAAGCTGTTTAAACAATGTGCCTTCTGTGAGCAGAAGTCGGGCCGCTCAGGGAAAGGCTCTGCCCTAGGGGCAGTGGGCACAGAACAGGCTGCCTGGAGCGGTGGGCACAGCCCCAGTGCTGGAGCTCACAGGATGCTGTTCTCAGCCATAGCATTTAGGTGGTGCTGTGTGGGGCTGGAGCTTGGGCTCAGTGATCACTGTGGGTCCCCTCCAGCTTGGGACATTCTGTGATTTATGATATCATAGAATCCTTACAGTTGGAAGGGACCTCTGAAGGCCATCTAGTCCGTCTCCCTGCAGCGAGCAGGGCCGTGCACAGCTCCATCAGGTGCTCAGAGCCTGGTCCAGCCTGGCCTGGAATGTCTCCAGCGATGGGGCTTCCACCGCATCACAGGGAACCTGTGCCAGGGCCTCACCACCCTCACTGGAGCAGACTGGTTCCTTATGTCCAACCCAAATCTCCCCTCTTTGAGCTTGAAACCATTTCCCCTTGTTCTAGCACCACAGAGTCTGTTCCCTTCTCCCCTGTAGCTCCCTTTTAGATATTGAAGGCTGCTCTCAGGTCTTCCCTCAGCCTTCTCTTCTCCAGGCTGAATAACTCCAGCTCTCTCAGCCTGTCCTCATAGGAGAAGTGTTCCATCCCTTGGATCATTTTTGTGGCCCTTTTCTGGACGCACTCCAACAGCTCCATGTCTCTCCTGTACTGAGCACTCCACATCTGGATGCAGTGCTCCAGGTGAGGTCTCACAGCACAGAACAGAGGGGCTGGAGTACCTCCCTCGCCCTGCTGGCCATGCTGCTTTGGTTGCAGCTGAGGGTATGGTTGGCTTTCTGGGCTGTGAAGGCACAGTGCTGGCTCATGTCCTGCTGACATCCGTCAGTCCTTGGGTCCTTTCTGGCAGAGCTGTGCTCCATCCTTGCATCCACCAGCTAGTATTGGTAGTGGATGTTGCCTTGACCCAGGTACAGACCTTGCACTTGGATTTGTTGAACCTGCTGAGGTTCTCCTGGGCCCGCTGCTCAGCCTGTCTAGGTCCCTTTGGATGGCATCCTATCTCTCTGGTGTGTTGACCACAGCTCTGTGAGGCACTGTGACCACTCTGGTTCCTGGCACTGAGAGCTGGCCCTTGGCTGCCCTTGAGCTGCTGCCAGGTGTCAGCCAACCTGTCCGGTCCCTCGCTACCCACCTGTGTACCTTGCTTCCACTCTGAGCCAGGTGCTTTTTGTAGAGGCAAACTGTGTCCTGATTCCTTGGGTTCCTAAATATAGCAGTGTGATTCCAAAAAGCTAGGCTAACCAGAATGGTTTGTTATTCTGATGTGGAACAGGTCAACAAAGTTCCCATCTACATTTCACTGGTCATGAGCTGGCTCCAGTTCACAGAAGAGTGCTGAGGCAGGAGGCCTGACAAACTTTCAATTCATTGTTAACTAATTACAGCTGGGCTTTCTTGCTTTTAGACTGCCTCTGAAGTAGTTTTGCATAAATGCATTTCTGCAGCAGAGATGAGGAGCTGTGCTGCAGCCCCCTGCTAGTGTGGCACTTGTTTAGGGCTGTGCAAGCTGTGCTCTGATCTGATGAGAACCCACAGCACATCTGCTGTGCTCCAGAGAGCCCAAGTCACAGTGGGCAGCCAGACATTGGTGCGAAAAACACAGGGGAGCAGATCTGGGTCCCAGCAATCCTGAGGTGTGCTCCTCTTGCTCCCTTATTTTCCCCCAGGGACTGCCGGCTGGGATCGCTAATGAGCATTGGAGTCTGCTCAGAACAGCTGCGGTCTGAGGCTCCTGGCATCACCAGGGAGGTGCTTTGCATCATGGCATCTAGCTGTGCCTCTTCAGCATGACCCAAAGACTGAGTTAAAACCCTGCTGCGGAGAGGTGGGCTCTTGATTTCATTTTGGAATACACGTTGGCTTCCAGTGTGTGCTGTAGTCTGTTGGAAACTGAGGTTTGGTGGATTGTAGGCTTCTTCTGAAGGAATTCTGATCAGTTGGGGATGCAGTTCATTTGTTGCATGAAGTTGCTATGGCAATGCTTTTTTTGTTTTTAAATGTGGAGTGCAAGATATTGCCTCTCCACTAATTCCACAGGCTCCTAGGGGAGCAAGTCTGCAGGGCTCCCTGTTCTGTCTCCCCTTTGCTCCCTAAGTAAATATAAGAGCAATTACTTAGCTGCAGGGGTGGGCAAAAGAAATGAGCAGAGAGGTGGTAGCTGTTGAATTTTGTGGAATTTTGGGAAGCTGTTGTCTAATAGAAACACAGAGTGGTGCCTGTGCTGCATGAGGCAGGAGTGGCACAGGGCTGGGGGTCTGTGCATGGTCATGTGTTGGGAACACAGTCTGAACAACCCTTTGGGAAGGCTGGAGCCTGTGGTATACAAGGTGAGCTTTGGAGGCAGAGGATGCAAGTCCATAAGGAGTAGGCTTTTTGGATTATCAGCTTCAAAATTGTCTAAAAACATTTCAGCAAAGGTGCATTTTTGCTCTGTGGGTGTGTATGACAGTCAAAAGTAGTTCTCCACAGTTCCTGGCCTTCTCCAAGTGTTTTGGATGCCTGCTTCCCTGGACTTATGCCTTTTAGAATAGCCTTGATCTAATCTAGTTCGTATTCTTGTTCGCTCAGCACCATCTTCGTAAGGGACTTGTATTTGGGGAAAACTCAGTTAATCTGGAGAATGGCGCGCATGATAAGAACATGTTTTGTGGTTGTCTTTCTACATCCATCCTCTACTTTCTACTGAGAAAATGATAGAACCCACTAGATTCCTCACAACCAGGTCTCATGTAAAAAGAAGGCATGCAGAAAAGCAGCAGTTGATCTCCTGCCTGCTCCTTAATTGCACGAAGAGCAGTGACGATGAGATATCTTAGTGTTTGCATGGTTAAGCAGAGGAGCTCTGCGATAGCTTTCTTGTTTGTTTGTTTTTTTTCTAGATCAGGTATGAGCAGAAGTGTTGACAGGGAGCTGCGGCACTTGCTGTGCATGTCTGCTTTGTCTTTGTCTGTCCTTATCTCATAACAGCTTCTTAGTTATACTAGTAGAGGTGGGAATTGAAAAGAAATGAGGCTGAGTCAACTTGACTGAACATGGGAAAACAAACATGGGAAAACAAACATGGAAAAGAATGTGCTAGAGAATGAAAAAAGAATTAATTTCTAGACCCAAATTATGCTTTACTAGGGAGCAACTGTCTGGTATTCACAAATTAAACAGTGGCTTAGCTAACATGCATTGATAGTGGTAGCATGGAATGACGTAGGTTGGAAGGGGCCTCAGAGATCACCCAGTTCCAACTCCCATGTCCTTCTCTGCAGGGCTGCTCTCCGTGAGTTCTTCTCCCAGTTTGCACGTATCTGGGATTCCTCGACCCAAGTACAACACCCCACACTGGGCCTTGCTGAACCTCATTAGTTCTCATGTGCCCACTTCTCGAGCCTGCCAGCTCCCTCTGGATGCCGTCCCTCCCTTCTGTTGTGCCATCAGCAAAATGCTGAGGGTGCACTCAATCCCATCTCATCTGCATCAGTGATAAAGATGTTGAAGAGCACCGGTCCCAAGACGGACCCCTGGGGGACAGCACTTGTCAGCCTCCACCTGCACATAGAGCCATTGACCACAGTGCTCCGGCTGTGACCACCCGAGCAGTTCCTTATCCACTGACCAGTGCACCCTTCACATCCATCTCTCTCCAACTTAGAGACAAGGATGTGGTGCAGGACCGTGTTGAGTTGAAGGCCTTGCACAAGTCCAGGCAGACAACACCAGCTGCCCCTCCTTTGTCCACCGATGCCATCGCTCCATCACAGAAGGCCGCCAGGTTCGGTCAGACACGACCTTCCCTTGGTGAAGCCGTGCTGGCTGTCTCAGATCACCCGCCCACCCCTCATGTGCCTTAGCATCTCCTCCAGGAGGATCTGCTCCATGGTCTTCCCTGGCACAGAGGTGATGTTCACTGGCCTGTAGTTCCCCGGGTCCTCCTTCCTCCCTGTCTTGTAAATGGCAGTGCTGGTTCCCTCTTTCCAGACCCTGGGGACCTTGCCTGACCGCCATGACAACAGCATGTTAGTTTTGCCCTGAGAACATGGGATGAGGAATTAACTCTCCCCTGCTGAAAGCATTAAATTAGCCAGAAGTCTGTGTTTACTTTTAACAAATATTTGAACTTGTCTATTGTATTCAGGACCTTATCTGTGCTTTCTATAATAATACATAGTGGTGTTAATGCTACTTAGTAAATGAAACAGTGAAGTAGTTTTATAAAAAGTCTCTTTCAACAAATGAATTTGTACTGCAAAAGATTAAGTGCTACCGTGCAGTTTACTGCATTTTATGGTTCTCATTGTCTCTTCGAAGTGTAAAGTTTTGTTTGGCCCTTTTGTTTTACAGTTCTCCATGTAAATACCAGCGGGCCTGCAGGCAGCTGTGAGAGCCAGTGGAATGACTCCCTGTGTAGCCGTAATGAGGTGAGTAGAACTCTGCTTACAAGTTCACAGGCACGGTGTCAGCTGTTGGAACAGCAATTGCTTCTGGTTCCACAGTTGCAGTGGTCCTCTCGTGCCCCCTCTCTGGAGAGCTTTATGTGTCTGTTCACAGCTCGAAAATGGGGGGTGCAGCCGTGGTGCTGTTCCCTATGACCTGCTATGTTAGAAGTCATGCCTCCCTGCCCACAAAAGATAAATAACGTGCTGTGAAACTCCGTACCGTTCTGGTGGCCTCTGCCTAACTGTTTGCAAGAAGTTGAGGCTGAGATGAGGCCTGGTGAAGTTGGAGCAGTTGTCTTTGCCTTAAGTAAAGAACCACTTCTGGGTAAGGGGTTTACTGGCTGGGGGAGCTGTGTACCTTTTTGGTATGTGGTGTCTTAAATTTGTCTATGAGGACTTCTTAAACGTTTTATTTTTTTCCTGTCTTGATACTTCCTCTTCTTTGAAACTCATTGTAAATACTAAATACCTTGTGATGCAACACTTTATTAAACAGCATAACATGTGGCTGTATTTTGTTATTCTCTGGGCGTAACCAATAATTTCTATTGCTACAACAATGCTAGTCATTAGAGGAAAATAGTGGGTGTCTTAAATATCTCCTTTGCATCTTATGTTAAATTCCCTACTACAGTTCAGGTGTTTTCAATTGACCTTGGTGTTCTGTGTGCCAGAATTATTACCCAGTCACTTTGTTGTTTACTCCCTTCAACCCTTGGGTTATATGAGATCTGGTCACTTGAAAGCATGAGATAAAATGAACTGCTTTACAGGGCTTAAAAAAAGAAAAACAAACCCAACCATTAACAGGGCCCTTCTGATCTTCTGTAGGTTTCCTGTGTAATGTTCCGGGTAATATGGGTCTACGTGTCCTTTGTTCTTAGAGGATGTCTTTCCTTTAACTGGCTGTAGTCTTCCTGTATTTCCAGTTGCTTTCTCCCTTCTGGAAGGGAATAGAGTTGTCCTTGTCCATCTCTGCGTGGCAGTTCCTGTTGTGTGGAAGATGGGCATCTTGATGATTCATATTTACTGTAGGTTGTTACTCAGTACTGGTCTGAGTAATCAGGCTGCTCTGGGAGCACTGTATCCTGTAGCACTGAGTATGTCTAATTGTTAGTCCTGAGTTTTGGTCATTTACTAGAATAGCAAAACTAGTGATCAGCGCTGTCTTCTTGGTTTTGCTGTTAGGCTGTAAAACCACGTTATGGTAATTTTGCTGTTAAGTAATGATTCTTTTGGGAATCAGAGCTTTGCTGCCAGCCCAGCATAATCTTTGGGTCAGTTACACAGAGCGCTGCATACCTGAAGTTCCCAATCCAACTTGGAGAAATATTCCTGCACATCCTTTGCTCCCTTCTCTGCCACTGGCATGACCTAGGCATGACATTTGCTTTGCTCTCCAGTTAAAGAAGTAGCTCTGCTCACTGATCTGGGAGTGCTTTCTTTATACTCACCGAGCATGGAGGTCAGTGCAGTTCCTTATGTTGCAACCGAAACCTTCCTCCATCTTCCCTCAAGGAAAGCTCCGAGTTCTCCCACTTGCTTCTCTAACCTCCCAAGGCTCTGGCAGCTCTCATGGCTTGAGGCTGAGTGATGTGGGAAGCAGAGGTGAGTAGTAAATGAGGTGGATTCAGCACAACTCAAGCATTCTGTAAAGGGGTAGCTGAGGGAGTGCCCAAAGACTTGTCTCTTACAAAACCAGATGCACTAAGTGCCAGTGGATGCAGTGCGATTTATTGTTATTTGTAGAAGGAAAACAAAGGGAACGAACGCTAACTGTCTATGAGAAATCAGTGAAAGAGTAAGAATTGGACTTGGCATTTGAATTCTGATTAATTTAAAGAAAAGAAGAAGGAAGGCTCATTTCTGGGAGTTCATCACTAAGCAGCAGTTTACACTGCCTGGTAATATCCTGAAAAAAGAGCTGGTGCGGACTGGAGAAGGCAGTGTGCCTCGGGTTTGTGGCAGCTCTGCAATTCATAGCTGTGAGCTGCTGAGGACTCACAGGGTTCTTAGAGGTTGTTTATGTGGAAATGCATATCTAAGTGAATCATTTTAAATATAACTGAAGAAGAAATTATTCTTGAATAGGTTAGATTGCACTTCCCTTGCCTATAAAAATCACGTTACGGAGTTCATCTTCAAAGCAATTTTAGGAGTTTGTTCCTTCTATTGCTTTAATAATAATAATAAATTACACCAATTCTAAGTGATGAATTGAAGAATTGTTAAATGTCTTTTTGTCGGTGTAGACTCCCACGTGCTGCCTGCCCACGGAGCTGCGGCCATGCTGTTTGCCCCATGCAGGTATGGTGGTGGGGATAGGAAGCGTGTTCACAACTGTAGTGTGTGCTGCTGCTCTGATACAGCTCCCGGCTTAGAACGGGGGATTCCCTTTCTGGAAGAGCTCTACCAGAGAAAGAGCGCGGAAGGATGGCATGACATCTGCTTGCTTTCTTCGTATGTACTTCTCATCTCTTTCCATACTTGTTCTGTAACCTGGAAGCAACAACCAAAGCTACAAAGCAAACCCCATTTGTATCTGAGGCTTTTACCCAGCCTGCCCCGGAAATGCAGTGCGAGTCAACAAGCAAAGGAGGATTATGATGAGCAGCTGCTTCCTGGGATGTGATGCTCTAAGAAACAGACTCTGTGCAGCACGGCCGCGTGCTGGCAAGATGGTGCCAGGCAGTCTGGTTGCTTCTAAAAGCATCATTTAAGATCCCTTCTCTGGGGATGAAAAATCTTTTCCAAATATGCAACACTTTAGCGTTGGGGTTATAAAAACGAAGTATAAGGACATCGTTTTGATGTTTTAATCTTGATTTTACATTGCTGCTGCTTCTGTGTGTGTGTGCCCCTCGTCTGGATCAGGTTACCTTGTTGCTGTCCCTCCCTTTCCCCCACCAGTGCTTTGTTTCACTGTGTTGAGTTCTATATTTAAAATGTGGGCATACTTTTTTAAAAAAAAAAACAAAAAAAAAACATTTCCTTTAAAATATTTCTGGGTTAGAGTAGTCTGTCATGATGAAGTCTGCACATGAATCAACCTCTTTGTAACCTATGTTGCCGTAAGAATTTTAGGAATTTCCTTTATTAGGACCTGTTAATATACAGCTGCAACTGAGTGAGGTGAAGCAGCCTGGAATTGCCCGCAGTTTCCAGCATACACCAACTTTCTGCACACTATTCCTTTTCAACAGGCGAAACGGAAGTATCCTGAAGCCTGTCTCTTTCCGGTGAATGTTATCCCACGTGTAATGCTTGCAATGTTCTTTGTGGAGAAGCAGCTCTTTCACTCTGAAACTGTTTTTCAGGTTGGCGGACTGCCGCTAGTGGCATGGTGCGATGCGCTGAGGAGCGGCCGTGGGGCTGTGGGACAGCGAGGAAGCTGCTCTGAATGAAGCCAGGCTCCCTGCACCATGGGCCAGTGTGTCACGAAGTGCAAGAATCCTTCGTCTACCCTCGGCAGCAAGAACGGGGAAAGGGAGGCGGGCAGCAAGTCGCATAGCAAGAGAAGTACTGTCCACAAAGATGAGCGCGCTTCGGCTTGTGGGAAGTCCTCGGGAGATATACTGGTGAATGGGACAAAGAAAGCGGACACTGCTGTGGAGTCCGGTCCGCCTTCAGCGTTTTCTGGGGACACAAAGAAAGACTCTGTCTCCAGCGCGGAAGAATCATCTCTCCAAAGGATTGGAGAGTTATTTAGGAGATACAAGGATGAACGGGAAGACGCCATACTGGAGGAAGGAATGGAACGATTTTGCAATGACCTCTGTGTTGATCCCACTGAATTTAAAGTGCTAGTTCTGGCTTGGAAATTCCAGGCTGCTACTATGTGCAAATTTACAAGGTTAGTTCCTGTAGAATTTTAATTACTTTCATACTTTAAACTGTATTCTATCATCTGTATCAGAGAGACAGCCTCATTAACTTCACGTAGGTATTTCTTCTAATAGTCATGCTTTGGTGCGGTTCACTCCGGAGGCTGCAGAAGGTAAGCTTAGCATTGTCCTCTTCTGTTCCCTTGCAGTGGGTTTCAGAACTGAAAATGTTTCTGGACGTTATGCTGCTAATGATGAACAACATGGTGACGTTCTGTAGATGATATTTTATTCTTGACTCAGTAAAACCAGTTTTTCTGTGTCCAGCACTGTCTTAAGGATAAGACTTGATGCAGCAAATAACTTTTGCTTTAATTGCTGCCAACTCTGTTACTGTTCTGTGAAAAAGTGTAAAGCAGGCTTATCGCTAAGAACTGTTTGTGCCCAGCCGATGTTAGGCGTAATGTCTTTCTCCGAGACTAGTCGTGTTAAAGCTTAGAGAGATGCTTCTGTAGTGACCGGTGACTGGTGTTGCAGGCACTGCCTGTCCTGACTAGGCTGTCAGTTAGTGAGCCCATAGCATGTCTGACGCTGCAGGAAGTGACAGAATGGCTGAAACTTAACAGCAACCTACCCAGTCCCACCACCAAAAATCCCCAGACCGAAACACCCTCCCCACACATGCACTGAGTTCTTTATCAGTGTCCAGTTAAGAGCAAGAGAAGAGCCTTTTTTTTGGAGTTGACGGTCAGTCTAGATTGATTTGAGTAATTTTAACTATTTTTACTCAGCTAATAACGTTTAAAATTACTTTGGTGTTCTGAGCCTTAAGCCAAGCCTCTGCCGTGCACTGAACACCAATAGCTTCTGCTGCGTCTGCAGTGGCCGTGTGGGTATGGGGATGTGCTGAACGCAAACGTGGATTTTCCAGGGGCTGAAGGAGCAGGGCTCTGCAGTATGGAGAAGGAATTGTGATTCTGCACAAGCAGTTTCATGGGACTGAATTCTGATTCTGCACAATCATTTTATTAATGACTTGATTTTCTGGGAGAGATGCAGTTCCAGCTGTGAGAGGTTAGTTCTGCTCAGCAGTGTGTTCAGTGATACGGGTACAGACAGGTGACTTTGGCCAAAGAAGGCAAGGCAGTCTTCTGATATCCTGAGCTTTTCACTCTTCTGTCTTCCTTCCAACCCCTCGCAGTCTGTGGTCGTGGCTGATACCAGCTGGTTGCTATACTGCAACACTTGCTCCTGAGCATGAACCAAATCGCAGTTAGCCACCTGCCCTCATGGCCGGGTTGTCAGCACACTGCCTGGAGCCCCGCTTTGAGCAGTGTGTGTATGTCTCATTGTAGCCCACGCTGTGTGGTGCTAGGCTCTCTGCTCATGCTGATCAAAGCAGCTAGTACCTTTCTGTCTTTCAGTCTGAAAGAGCAGCCAAATTGAAGGAAGGCCACTGCTCAATGACTCTTCCTTGAGAGCAGCTTGTCCAGAGCACAGGCCCTCAGGCACAGGCATTATCACATGGAGCTGTTTTGTATGTGGTATCAGGGAGCAACTGTGGTATTTTTCCAGTGTGTTCAGTGCTTATCCTTTGGCTGGTGTGGTTTAATCCGTGTTGGTGAAAGGTGTGGGCTGCGGGGGTACCGTGTATTCGGAAGGCCATAGTGCAGGGTTCTTCAGGTACTCACAGTGCCCCAGCTGCACTGGCGTGTGTGCTGCGGGTGGGTTCCCCAGCCAGGAGGGACCTGGGGCAACGTCTGTCCTTGCAGCAGCCGCTGTTACTCAGCGCTGGGGTCTGGGGGGCAACCACGTGCTGCTCAGATCGCTCCCTCTGATCTACTGAGCGGAGATGGGAAGCACTCGGTGCATAAGAAGCATTCACACTAATTTCTCTTCTCTTGCTTAATAGGAAGGAGTTTTTTGAAGGCTGTAAAGCAATAAATGCAGACAGCATCGATGGCATTTGCGCACGGTTTCCCAGCCTCTTACACGAAGCCAAGCAGGAAGATAAATTCAAGGATCTCTACCGCTTCACCTTTCAGTTTGGCCTGGACTCTGAGGAAGGACAGAGGTCGCTGCATCGGGAAATAGCCATTGCCCTTTGGAAATTAGTCTTCACCCAAAACAAACCCCCCATTTTGGACCAGTGGTTGCACTTCCTAGTTGAGAACCCCTCAGGAATCAAGGGAATCTCCCGGGACACATGGAACATGTTTCTAAATTTTACTCAGGTGATCGGACCAGACCTTAGCAACTACAGCGAAGATGAGGCCTGGCCAAGTCTCTTTGATACCTTTGTGGAGTGGGAAATGGAGCGGAGGAAAAAGGAAGAGGAAACCAAATGTATTACGTCTTCGGACACAGAGGGTCTGTGTGCAGAAGAACAGACTTAACAGCATTTAAGCGGCAGTGACAAAAGCAACCTGTTGCCCTTCATGAGATGTAAACTCTGGATGTTTCTGGTGGTTACCAAGGCTCCAGATTTTTTTTCTACTTTACACCTTTTTCTGCCTTGTATTCGAAAGGGCTCTAAAATGCTGTATCATGTTTTAGGCACTTTCTTAACTTTGGTTATTCCTTTTACTCTTACCCTGAAATATTTGACCCCGGCTACAAGTTAATCGTTTTTGTTAAGACTTCAGATTAGTATAAGTAAGTCTGATATTTCTTGCACAATGTAGATCTTTTTAGTTAGGTTAAATTAACATTGCTAAATTATACAGTGCCAGATTAAGTTTTTCATACTACGTCTGTCAGGGCAGGTCTGTACTGTGTGTAGTGCTGTTTACATTGTTGAGAATTTAGGCTGTAATAATTTTAAGGTTTTATACCAAGAATATAGCAGTGTTAACTTGAAATGCATTAATCCCCTCCTAATACGGCTCTTAAAAAAAAAAAAAAAAGCCACCACCACCAACAAATCCAATGACATAAGCAACAGCTTTTTGTAATACGGCTAATTGCCACTTGAAGCTAACTCCTGGTGACCGAATCCAAATCATTCCTTTTTATTTTCAGTTTCAAACTAAATGTTGGGACTGTTTTATAAAGTTACTGTACCTGTCAGTCAACTGAGTGGTAGATGAGGATTTGTATCGAAATCTCTGACACAACACGTAATAAAAGAGCAGTGCTACCTCAGTTTTATTGAAAGTGGACTTCTTGGTGGACTTCCATTTTCTCTGGAAGTTTTATTTTTGTGGTTACAGGAGAATATTTTTACTTGACTAAAAGAACCAAAGGTTCTGCTTCTTAAGTTTCTTAAACGTTGACAGAAGCAACACACAAAGCCTAAGTCTTCAAGGAAAACTGCGGTATAATTCTGCTTTAATTTGTTTGATTTATACCTGAAGCATTATCTTACTTGTCTGGCAAGCACAGTACTTCTATGTGAGGAACCAATTTTTTAAACCTATGCTTAATTGCTAAATTGCAGTTAATACTCTACACTTTCTGGAGCAACAATATCGGCATCTGATGACAAAGTGAATTCGTAATGTGTTCTTAACGACAACAGTGTAGACGAGTCATTTTTAGACTGATTTGATAATATTTGGATAGGAGTAAATTTATTATTTTACAATGCCTGTATTGGGACTATTTGCCTGTTGAAACTGTTGTGATTTAAAGGGAATTTTATTAACACTGGTTGAAGCTTTTTTGGTTATTGATGTTACCTTTTTTAATTGTAATACGTCAACTTTTTTACACATTTTGGTAAAAAAGGGATAATTGCCAAGGCTTCCTATGAAGCGCAGTATCGAACTCGTGAAGCCAATACATGTACATCACACACCTTTTATTTTCAGAGCTGAACTTCAGGATTGTGAAAGAGCTGCAATGAAAAATCGAAAGCAAAAAAAAACAACCCCAAACCTGAACGGTCATCCGCAGCATCTCACGGGTTTTGTGACAGTGTGTATAGCTAAAGGAAGCCGAACTTCCAGCGGTGAGCTTGTCCTTGGGTCTGAGGTGGTGTATGTTGCATGTCTGCTACACGCAGAGCTAGCAGAGAGGAGCGTTTGCCTGACTTGTGTGATGGGCTTTGCTGATGCACTGCCTGCACAGCAGCTTGGGGTGGAGCTCGTACGTCAGTTACAACCTCTGGCTGTCTGAAACTGCTTTAAAAACAAGCCCACAATGGCTGATGGCATCTCTTCCTCCTAGTAACAGGAGGGTTTGGTCCGTGCTGCTTCGGCAAGCTCTTCTTGGGAGAGTGAAGCAGTGGTGAACAAATAGAGGCCTAGCCGAGCCTGTCCCTGGGCAGAAGGGGGCCCAGCTCGTGATTTGTTACAGGCAAATCTGCCCCAAGGGTGCCCTGCTGTTGTCATCCTCCATGCTGCCCTAATGGCACTAACATCTTTTGGCAGCAAAACTGTATCTTGGTTTGGTGAGCAAAGAGGGCATTTGTGTTGTTAAAGTGGAATTGATGGGGAGGCTTCTGCCGGTGCTGTTCTTTAATTAACCAAGAGAAAAGAGCTCTCCAACAGAGGCTGTTTTGCTATTGGAAGCTCCAGATGGAGGCCTGAGCTGATAGTAAATGAAGGCTATATGAAGTTTGAGACATTCATTCAGCTACTAAATGCTTTGTTCATTGCTTCATTTTTTCCTAAAGGGAGTTCTAAAGTGTTCAGTGCATGGAAACTGCACTCACCCAGTGCAGGCACACGAATGCAGAATTGGGACTGTGACCGCTGCTCATTTGTGCACTGAACTGCAGCAGCTCCAGAAGGGGGAGATAAGAGATCTCCGTGGAACACATTTATCTGGTGGTCTGGAATGTGGACTGCAGTAAGGAAATTAATTTGTAGCACACCAAGGCTTAGCCATATCTGTGCATCAGACACAACACAGCTTCTTTCTCGAGACAGTGGTGTTGAGTATACAGGAAGGGAAAACATCATTTCCTCTGGGAGGCAGGGCATGCAGCTGTCAGTGGCTTCTGTCCTGTGCTTTCAGCGCGTGAGGAGAACTGCTCTTATCCCACTGCTCTTTCAGTCTGGCAGGAGCACGTCCGGCCTGCTGGGTAGAATACTTGCAGCAACAGGCCACAGGTGGGCCTAGCAGAGAGCTGTTGGTTTCAGTCTGGCCTTGGTGCTTACAGGGCAGTTACAGGATGCAAGCCAGACCTGTGTCTGCTTCAAACTCCTGAAGCAGGAGCTGTGGTTAGGGTGCAGCTCTTCTGTAGCAGTGGTGGAGGGCATCAGGCCTTGTGCTACCCGAGGGCTTCGTGGATCCCCTGGCAGGCCCTGGCCTTCTGTGCCTCTGGGGTGCTCTTCAGATGCGCTTCTGTGGAGTCTGCAGCAATGTTGGAGCCTCTGACAATGTGCTTGCTTAGTGGTTAAACTGTGAATAGTTGTGGAAGAGGCGCAATGCTTTCCCTCTCCGTATAATTTGTCTCCAGCCATGGGACAGGAACGAGCAGTGATGCTGATCAAGTGCTCAAAACCATTGGAACTATTTAATATTTTTCTTAGAGTATGCATTAGAAATCTTGATGCATGGAGCTAATCTGCTGCAACTTGGATAACTATAGATAACTGTACAGATCGTTGTAGGAATCTACTGGGAATCTGATCTGACTTCCATACTCTGCACCATTTTATTGCCTTCACTTATGCACAAAGAAGTGCAACTTGTGCAAACTTTACTCCCCAGTACTGAAGCACTGGGCACTGCACAGTGTTACTGCAATGCCTTGACAAAACTTGGCTCAGTGGTGCCAGTTCCTCCTGGGAACATGATTTTGGGTCGAAGACTGTTGATGGATTCAAGTGTGGATTTGAAAGATTCCACCCAGAGTTGGCCATCAAATTTGACTGAGTAAATGAATGGAAACTGAATGTGGAACTGTGCGTTTACTTGCTGCTGGTGCTATTCCGTATGGAGAATTAAGAGCTTTTTAGTACTGTGCAATTGTATGGAGAGAACCCAAGGGAGAAGAGATGAGTGTGCCAGGTGGCATGGGACCTTGCTGGGGCGGGGGCTGCTGTGGGCCATGGGCTTTGCTCCGATTGCTGCTGTGGCCATCAGAGCCCCGAGGCCCCATGGAGCACAGGTCATCTCTCACCCACCGCTCCTGTGCACCAACCCTTGGCGCAAGCATCTTCCTTACAGTTCTACGCCTTGTTTCCAAAAAAAAAAAACCCAAACCAACCAGCAGAGTTCAACACTGTGTGGTTACCGCCTGCCTCAGGTCTGACATAGCGTGCTGGCTGAGGTTGCGCTGTTTCTATTCACTGAAAGAGAACAGTCATTGTGAATGTCTGGGTCTTGCAGCCCTGTGTTCTATGATGGGACCCTTGTGTCAGGAATCCCTGATCAGTTGGGCACCCGATTCTTTTGAGCTCACTCTGCTTGAAATGTGTGCACGTAAACTTTTCCTTTCATATTGAAAAGGAAGATGCTTAGCCTGAAACTGAAAATCCTTCAGTGTTTCAATATACAACAAAACACAAATATTGAAGGTTTTTGTTTTTTTTCAAACAAGTAGTGAAAGATAAGTGTGCTTATTTCTGTTATGTGCAAACAGACACCAGTGTTAAATTTTTCTCTCTGGATTATCAAAGATTGTATCTTTGGTTTTATATCGTCAGTTGAAGTGAAATACATGAGATTGTAAGACAGAAGGCCGTAATTCCTTCACCGTGAACTACATAGGTATCTCTACCTCTTGTTCTTAGACTTGAATAGTTCAAGGTGACCATCCTTCTCTCCCAGGCTGTGATGCCTGGGTAAGTAATGTACTTTTTTTAATTGGCCCAAGTTAAGTGTAACCTGTTTACCATACTTTCTGGTATCCTGCTTTGAATCTGCATGCAATAGACCCTTTGGAAGGGAGCAAAGCCAAGCTGCATAGAAAAGCATCAGTCCTCCAGGGAGCGAGTTCTGGAGTACAGCGGGTGAGCGGAGCTGCTCCTGTGTGGCTCAGGGCCTTTCAGCATCGCGCCTTCTCTTTCCAGTTCAGGCCACAATAAATGGGAGACGGAGCAGCTGCTCCCCAAGAAGGGGTCATTCGGCCCTTTCATTTGCCCTTGAAAAGTGTCAGGAACCCACCTGATGCAGTGCTATGAGTGTATTTCTTCTTGGTGTTTTGTTCCATCCTGTGCTGTGACAACAAAAAGTGAGGGCTGCACAGCTGCTGCTTCTTCCCTGTGGTCCGTGTCTTGCTCAGGATGAATGCCTTATGCTTAAAGCAGAGCCAACAGCGCTCAAGCGTGCTGGACGTGCCAGGAGGTTCTCCTACTTTTCTGTTCTTAGAAAGCTTCTATCTTTGCATAATTGCACCCTGAAGATAAAATCTCTTTCTAGATGACATACATTTTACATGCAGAAAAAACACGTTTGTCTGCAATGCTCTTGCTTGCAGATTCTCCTTGGATTGCAGGTTGGCTGCGGCTGGGGCAGCATGCTTACTTGAATGTTGCTGGCAGAGCTGTCCCTGTGCCTCAGGAGTGGCTTTGCAGTCAAGTTAAACTTAGTTATCTTAAAAATACGCATTCTTTCTTATCTGTAAGTTTGAATAGTCTCTCAGTAAGGAAATGGGCTGGCAGGCGTGGTGGGAAGGCTTCATGCTGCGAATTGTCCATTATCTGGAGTTCCAAGAGAGATGGATGCCACCTGCAGGATCAGGCTCTCACCCGGCGCTGCTGGGCTCCATCCCAGCCAACCTGGGGCACGAAGTGAGCACGCAGCGGCTGCGTGGAGCAGGAGCCAGCCTGGAGAGCTGCAGCTCACAGCATGGACGCTTGTTGTGAAGCTCGGCCCCAGCGTGGCCGCATCACCCCGTATGGAAGGAATGTATTTGGTAGTGTATTTGCTCCCAGAGAAGTAAATAATTGTAAGGAAATAGCGAAAGCAGCACACGTTTGTGCAGCTTCCACTGAACTGTATGTGAATACAACTAGCTACCAGTCTCCTCGGTAAGCCCTCGGGGGTACATACATAGGATCAAATCTACCATTCTCTGTCAGGAGCAATCTTTGCTTTTTGGGCTTACCAAAAGATACCACGTCTGATCCAATTTTCTCACCCCGGGAAATGATGAATGTATTGTTGTGGAGCAGAACCACGCTTCCTCCTTCAGCCGGCACCATCACGAGTGCTGTGGAGTTGTAATGCCTGAAAAGGCTGCAGTAAATTCTGTTTCGTGCAGGACGTCTTTATTGACGGATGTGGCCAAGTGTGAAGCCATGATCTAGAGAAAAAAGTGGGAAAAGTTTGAGGTGATGCATCTATACTGAGTCTCATTTGATTTGTTTTTTTTTACAAATACTTGTATCGTTTTGCTCACCATTATCGGAACAGAATGGAAGCAGCATCCTATAGAATGTGCAATCTGAGGCACAATGCACATAGGCTGTAACGAGGAGGTTGTTGTTACTTGAGAGCAATCCTGAGTGCAATGTTCGGTTGTGTCCCTTCTGGAAGAAAAGCATTAAGTCTGAGGTTTTTCTTTACCTATAAGCAAAGCATTGGTTTGTCCATTACTGACTTGTGGAGTTTGTGCCAGATGTATATTAAATATTTTGGTGCTTTTTCTAATCGAAGTTGCCATTCATTCACCCTTGAGATTACTGTACTTCTGTATATTGAAGTGTCGACACACCCTTTAAGAGAAACAGGAAAAAAAAAAAAAAAACCCAAACCCTGCGACCACCAAAAAAGCATTGCCTGTAGTCGCTCTGTATCCTGAGTACTGTAGCTTTGTAAATGTTCAGAGCTTCTGGGTCTCCTTATTGCAGTAAGGTCTGAGGGAGGGGATGGCCAGAGAAACCCCGTCCCCAGGAGAGGGAAATTGCACGTTGTTCTGTGCGTTACTGAACAAATGAGTCATTTGTCGTGTTTATATAATGACACTTTGGTGTTCCACTTTTTTGTGAAGCTTTGTATAAAATGTTTTATTTAAACCTGAAGTCCTTTTTACATTTTCAATTAAAAGGGGAAAAAATAATTATTTTTTCATGACTATAACTAGGACTCTTGCTACTTTTTCTTGTTATCCATGGTTTCCCAAGCAGGAATCCTGGCTGCTTACTAAACCCTACCCTTGCAGGGAAGTGCCTACCCTGTTCTTAAGTGCACTGGAATTAAAATTGGCCTGGTTTATTTGCTCAGATTTGCAGTGCCCATGTGTACAAGGTGCTGGATGTGAATAGTCTTAACAGGAGAGAAGTTGCATGCAGGGATGAGGGGCAGTTGCCATTCCCTCCAGCAGTGCTGGGTGAAGGGTCGGACTGCCCGTCCATTTTTGTAGCAGCAGCTACAGCGGGCTCGGTGTGGTCATCCCAATTTGAAAAGGGCCACCAAGCTCATGGGGCGTGGATACAGTACCTTTCTAAAATAAACAAAAACTAGTGGCTGCATACATCTTGTTTAATAAAGAGGTTTCATTTGAGGATGTTTGGAGGCTTTAAAGTGTAGGTATGAAAAAGCCTGAAGTGACCATTGTGCACGCTCCCTGGCGCTGCCGTGGGCTGTGCTGCCATGCCCTTCCCCTGCCATTGCTCTTGGCTTCTCCATGCAGCAGCTCCTTTTCTGTCAGCTCAGCCTGGGAGCTGGGTGCAGGGAACTCGGCTGGGAAGGAGGGGGTGATGTTCTGTTGGCTGCATTTCATCATTTCCGGGACAGTAGCTATTTAAAGTTATCTCAGCCTATTTCAATTCATACTAAGAAACCCTTGGTCTCAGTTTCAAACTTGGTAACAAATATTTCCCTTTTCTTTTTTTTTGTCCCCAGTGCCCAAAGCTTTCCTGGGCGTTCCTGTGCTTCAATTTCTTCATAGGGGGTGGTCAAGCAGTCTTTGGTTCCAGGTGTGCAGAGCTCGGGGCTGATGCTGTCAGGCTGTACCTTATCTCACGCTACTGCTGGACAGGGCTGGCTCCTGCAGCAGCTCTGCACTTCCAGCTGCTCACCAAAAACACGCTGTGTGAAGTTTGCACAGCTGCGTGCTTTCTTTGTGAGGGCCCAAACAGCCCTTGCCCTTCCCACTGCAGCCAAGTTGCAATTTTTTGTTTCCCAAGGGGGGTGGGAGAAAAGAGACTGTCCAAGAGGTATGAATCACCAATTCCTACTTTCCACGGAGCAAGTAGAGTGCTCTGCCAGAAATGAGGCCATAACTGTTTCAGGAGCTGGCACAGCACGTTTCCAGGAACGCGCACCATTCCCATGGCGAGTGTGGAGCCGCTGAGCAGCTGCTGCAGGTACAGGGCAATGCTGCAGCAAAGGCAAGGCATTCCACCACAGCGATTGCGTTTTATGGAAAACGCTGCCCCTGCGTTGCCTGCAGCTCTTCTCAAGTGTTTGCCGAGTTCAGTGCCAGGGAAAAACACCACAGCCAAAAGTATTAACAGAAAAGTTTTCGTGCTTTCAAGATGTTTTGAATAGCTTTTATTTTTAGACTTTATAAAAGATACAGAGTGAAAGCCTATTGTTCCTATAGCAAGGGCTCTTTACAAAGACATCAATATTTAAAGTAACTATGAATATCTTAACAAAAGACTTTGGTTAAAAACTTGGCAGCTTAACAAGCACTGCCCCCTCCGTCATCTTTTATTCCCATCAGACCGAGGCCGGACTGTGATCCGTGAATGCTGCAACATAAACAAGAGATGTTATTTCTGCTCAGGGCAGCCTTGATGCGTGCAAGCATCAAGGAGAAGCCTGCAAACCCCAGTGCAAGCAGACTGGAAAACTGCATGTATTATTTTCCGCCCAACAATTTTTGCCCTTCTTTTTGAACAAGAAGCTTATCAGTCCCCTGGGAAACAGTAATTTGGGAACCTCACTTGGCAAGAAAACTCTCCCAGGCCTGGGATAGCATTCCCTTCTTCCCCGCAGTCTAAGACTTGACTGTTACATGAGGTGGGATTTGGTACCAAGCTTATGAGAGAATCCATTTGTACACATCTATGTGCAATCAGCACTGCTCTAATGAGGTAGAAATTGCTGCTATCTCGGTTTGCATGCTATTACTTCTTGATGTGATAGGTAACCGGCTAAATGATCTTTTCTTAAAAACTATATATTTTGGAACTAGTTTGTTAAGAAGCTACTAGAAACTGGCCAATTACAGCAGATCATGCCAAGAGCAGCCCTTGGCACGTGCATGCTGAAACGGTTTGTCGTGGGCACTGGGCACAAACAGACTCCTGGCTCAGGGTGCTTCACCCTTGCGGGCACAGCGGTCCAGAGGATAACACAGCATCACGCTGCCACTCCTCAGGAAGTTCTGCAGGTAAGAGCAGCGGGCCAGGCTGCCTCACCAGGAGACAGGTGCTGCCCTGTCCTCCCTATCAGTTCAGCTCCCATCTCCACAGTCCAGTACTGCTTTTGTTGAAAGGAACTGCAGAAAAGCAGGGGCAGATGTCAGACTGAGCGGAGATACACTCAGCCACTAAGGCCTTGCCTGGGAAAGGTTTACACTTTCTGGTCAGGACCTGAGCAGTGAATGACCATGGCAGCTCAGGCCATTGTGATATGAATGAAGCCTGAGCCACGTGGAAACATCCCTGCTAGTAGCTCTGAGGCCCAACTCAATGACTTGTTCTTTCCTCTGAAAGCTTAAGGACTTAGTGAAAAGTGGTTGGTTTTCTTCTTTTTTTAAACATGATTTTCTCTTCTAAATCATTCTTCTATCAGGGACATGCAAGCATGAAGGAGGGAAGCACCTCTTTGATCAAGGCTAAGGACAGAGCACACAAGTCAGGGTACCACTAAACAACGGCTAGATAGTGCCTGGGCTGTAGTGGTTAGGTGGTTTGAAAACAATCAAACACACAAAAAACCAACAACCAAAAACCTGGCTGCTGTGGAACCTCTGCCTGATTCAGTTAGACACACATAAAGCTTGCCTAGCTGTCAAGACAACTGCAAAACTGTATTAGCTTCAAAATAGGGACAAAATGTCCAACAGGGGTTTCATCTAACCGAAAAACCTGTGCAATTAATCGACGCTCTGGATTTCAGCCTTGCTCATCTGGAGCATGACTTACGGGAAGAACTTACTGTTCAGGTTTTATTGGCCTAATATGAAAGTCAGATTAAATAAATACAACAGCTTCTTCAGGCCTTTTGTTGGGCTTTTGTTTCCTTTTTAATAGATGAAGATAAAAACAGGAGGCATTAAGTTACCTGTTCATTCCAGGAAAGAGAACAACGCACAAGGTGTTATTCTGCAGACTTCTATAAAGCTTTTTTATATGCTGGTCTAACTTCTTCACCTTTTTCTTTACATCCTGCTCCTGCATAACAGAATACAAGTATTAAGATACCCCATTCTTCTGCAAGTATGTAATAATCACATTTAGAAATGTTTATGAGGAGGCTGAGCTGGGGCAGCATCAGGGACTGAGCAGGTGAGGACAGCAGTGATTGTTACTGCTGGCATTTGGAAGTGCACTAGCTCAGCTGCAGGGAGAGCTGCATGCTCTACTCAGATGGCAATGCAGCTTCCTCCAGTAAGAGTAGCAGCTACAAGCGGACCTGTTCCTGCCTGTAACGCTGCACAATGATTCACTTCTCTCTCTGACTTCTGTACAATTTCCTACACCTACACTGCTCGGACTCTCTCAGGTGGTCGGCTCCAGCTGCTGTGTAACATCACTCATTGCCCCATGCCACTGTGCTGGATTTGAGGTCCTGCGGTACCCTGCAAATGCCACGATACCTCATGTGGTATTACATCTACAAAGTGCCTTATGCAAACAGACCCGGGGCAGCTTCTCTGCACCAGAACAAGGAGATCCTCCTGCTACACACAGCTCTGCACCGATGGCTGCTCCTAGTGACCGCTCCTGGCTCCCAGGGCAGTACGTGGTTCAATGTCATTCACCTTCTCACTAATGAACAGTAACAAGCCAGCATAGCCTTAAACTCACAGAGTCAGACAGCGGTGCCATTTTCTCACTTAAACTGTTTCCTCCTTGCTTTTCGCTGCTGTGATTCATTTGCCAAATCCATCTCCAGAGGTGACCTGAAGCAAGAGCGTGCCTACTTCTGAGTGTGCTGCCCTTCGTGGCCCAGCCATTTATAGCTTCCAGGGCATCCGCCGCACTTTGTGATTTCTGGAATTCTGAAAAACAAACAGAAAGGGATTGTGATTTGCCAGTTCTTGTACACTGTTCTTTGGCACCTGCAGGGCAAGGGTAAAGGTGGAGCAGGACGAAGATGAGAAACTGAAATTGCTGCAGTGAGTAGATTCTATCTTGCTTCAGGCAAGTGTCAGACTATCAAAATATCAGATAAATACAACACCCATCCAGCTGTTCTTCTGACCTCTTAGAAGTGATCACAAGTCGGTGTGGAGCTGCAGAGTAGCCAGCCATGCTTTCACTGGACTATTTTAAATACTGGCACTCGGAGCGCATCTGAGTTTCTGTCATATTTCCAAGGGCTGCTGAACAAGCTTGCATGAAGGAAATCAGCAGGCTGCACTGCAAAGCTACTTACTGAGGAAACAGCAGGTCCTGTGCTTTCCGCTCTGGAGATCCTTTGGCAGAAACAGAGTTTCCAGGTCTTTCAACGGGCTGAATTCTTCTTGCAAATCTGTCTCTGTTAATGACTTCTTTATTCCTGCCACATAAATCACACCTTCGTTTTCTATATCCAGTTCCAGTTCCTTTATCAGTACGTCACAGTCCAGTGTCGCAGCAGTGACGGGTCTCTGAACCTGAGGTGGGTCCAACAGGAACAATCCCAAAGCATCAGCCAAGGCAGCTCTGTCTTCTGAGCTGCTGTTTCAAATGATTTTGTCTCACCATCAAAACGTTGTTAGCTATTTTCCTTTCCTTGAATAACATAACTAATGAAGGCTAGCTTAATTAGTCATGAAAAAGGAAAAGATCATGTTTGCAGTGCAAGAATACTAGATGATTAAGAACCCCATACTGCTTATATGGCATTTCAACACCCAGCAACTCAGCTCTTCATTTTAAAGCTGCAGTTGCCAAGTCAGGGTGCTTCCTAACCCCCGTTCTGCTGTTCAACAGAAAGGAATAGAGACCATAGCAGAAGTTGTCTTGGGAGATGGTGGCAGCTCAGCTAGCCGAGATCCACCCACACTCTACGCACTATGTAGACATTAAAAGAATCGTATTGGCCCATATTCCTGCACTAAATGTAATTTAGGCTTTTGCTATTTACTTTGCTCACCTTAATGCAGGATCCTGCTACCTCAGCTCCATTTAGGCTTTCCACAGCAAGCTGGGCAGCCTCCAGCATGTCGTATTGGATACAGACATATGGCTTGAAACAAAAGGATAGGATACTTCAGGTTTATGAATAGCAGATATTAGCCCTCCCCTTTTACAACTCAGGTCTTGGAGTTCTTTTTTGTTTTAAATGACATATAAAAGGGTTTGAGTGAGTGATACAGGTAACACTCTATATACCTCAACTATTAAAAACAACCTTAAATTAGCCCAACTATTAAAAACAACCTTCTGCCATTACAGGCCTTGGCATATCAGCTCTCCTGAGAGGGACAAAAATCATCTCAGCATCAACACTCAGTTAAAGCCCTGTAGCTTGGACAGCAATGTTACACACTATCAGCTGTGTTCATTCTTGTCGCTGTGTGAAGCAGCTTTCGTGTGTGCTGACAACTGCCACCCTCATATCTCACCCCCCAAAAACCCACCCGAATAACTGGTATTTAAGTGGTTCTAATCTGTATCTTTCCAAGAGATGACCCTTGCCTTCACTGCCTGTCAGCACACTAAAAGCTGTCCGTGTTCCTCACCTGGTATGTTTCAGTCACCACCGTCAGGGACTGGATTGGCCCACACCTTCCAAATTCTTTTTTCACAGACTTCAGGCAAAAGTCTTCTTCAAAAGGACCTGCGTAAATTGTCAGCATGTCAGTCAGCTTGTTTCTCACCTGTAAGAACATGGATTAGAGAAGGAACTTCACAAAGTAAGGAAACTAACTACCAGGTGCCACCAAATACATCATGTCTCTTCCCAAGCTCAGCAATGAAGACTATTCTTGCTCAAAATAATGACTACCTTTTCAAAAAATCCAGCAAGAAGGTGAGATGCAACAAACTCTGGATCCAAACTGAACTGAATTATACTGAATGTGGAGAGGGGAACATCTTCCAAGGCTCTCTGAAGAATCTGGAAGGAAAAAGAGTATAAGATTCAATGAGGCAATTGTACTGCAACAAACCAGACACAGAGCTCCTGAACTTAATTCCCAGCTCTAATTCTCATCATTGTCTAAGGAAGATCTCGGGCAAAAATTATTCTTTAGTGAGTCATGAGAGGATGACAGAGGATCAAAGCTTATTTTTGAAATGCTAAAATGGATTCAGCTAACCTGGTATTAACACCACTGCTGAAAGTACTGTCGGTCAGCTTTTTAAAGCACGACCCACCTATCGCCCCAGGACAAGAAGAACTTTTAACAGCTTGGATGCTTGCTCAGACCAACCCACTCTGAGTCCATTCACCTGTTTGTTGGAAGTGCTGAGGTCACTCTGACAAAGGCCAGAAGAGTCCGGTTCCTGTCTGCCCAAAAGGAGGGGCTTCTGGCCCATCTCCTGCAAGCAGGCCAGAAAACTAACAGAGAGGGGAAAAAAAAAAAAAAAAAAAGTTGCAAATTACAGTAGCTGCCAGTGTGGCGAGTTAAAAACTTCCATGCAGTGCCCATTATTGAAAAATGATACAGTTCATTAAAGATATTTTAAAGAATATTTTTGTCCTCAGAAGAAGCCCAGAAAATGTTTTGTGAAATTTAAGATGTAACTTCTTAAAATGTTTCAGTGCTACTCTAGAATTCAGTGTCTCCCTTTGAAGACACTGGAAGCCTTCCAAAAACAGGACACACGTCCTTGATTTCCCCAAGGATTCAATCAAAGGAAAAACATGCATCTCTGAGAATCTTGTTACCATGGTTTAGATAAGTGTGGAGGATCATTCAGCTGCTTCTGGACCCCACACTGCTGTGGCTGCATCACAGATTTGCTCAGTGAGACTTCAGTCCGCCTTTCAGCTGCCAGCAGCATTTCCAAGTTTAGTTCTGCTACCTTGTGGAAAGAAGATGAGCAGTTGGCTTTCATCTCTGCTAATTGTTAACTAATCTCCAACCATTTGCTTGCTCCATGAGTCACCTGGGCACATTCAACAGCAGTGGAGAAACACAGGCATTTGTTTTTTGCTTTATTATTTTTTGTTGTCATTCCCAAGCAAGCAGTACTCGAGCACCATCCAGCAAGCACATCCAAAAATTTTCTCAGAAACCAGCAACAAAAGAAAGAG
The DNA here is from genome assembly GCF_002078875.1 of Numida meleagris. Taxonomy (NCBI): domain Eukaryota; kingdom Metazoa; phylum Chordata; class Aves; order Galliformes; family Numididae; genus Numida; species Numida meleagris. The sequence continues at coordinate 15,341,184 of NC_034421.1, read as the reverse complement.
ACTCAAGACTCATAAACCTAGTTTGAATCTCTGCCAAAACATAGACGGTCCCTCACTTGTTTCACTGCGAGAAAAAGACAGGCAGTCCCATTGCCTGCGAGTGTCAGAATCTTTTTCTTCCCAATGCCCCTGTGGGAGATCAGCAGCGATGCTGATTCACGGCAGTGTCTGAGTACTGAGACACCAGTGATGTTCCAAGTTACTGAGATAGCGAGATACAGGCTGAAAGTAAGCTACCACAACCAAGGCTCATAGCACGGCTCCATTTCCTCAGTAAAAGATCAGGCAAGAATGTTTTTTTTCATCATAAGCATGACAATTTGCACATTCTGCTATTAAGGACATGAGACATAGCTACCTTTGCTGGTCCTTTCTCAATAAAGAATTGAGCCAATTCCAATGCAGCTCTAGCATCTTCTGCAGGATCGTGACCAAGTCTCTGTTCGCACTGGATCTCCTTCCTAGGGCATCAAAATTAGGTGCACAGGCATGTTATCTACTTTTCCATACTAACCAACATCTTGTTTTTTCTCAAGTGGGTCCTTTTCAGCAAAATAGCTTTCCTCTCTCCAGAAATGATTTCAGTTCTATGCAGCAGCATTTTTGCTAAATATTTCCCAAAGTTACTGCAAGAAACATTTTTGCTATGTTGAGCAAAACACTATTCACAGGGTTTTACAGAAGCAGTGAAGCATGATCATTCTTCATTTCCTCCTTTGATCAATGACTGAACTCATACTTTGCACACAGGCAGGGAGGCAACCTCCAGCTCTGGGAAGTTTGGAGCTGAATGGTGAGCACTGCACTGCTAAGACACGCTATGGCAGCTGGCATAGGAAGGGATATAATTAAGTCAGTACATCATACTTTCCTAAATTAGCATTTCTTTCTTGATAGCTGCAACAAATCTCATTTGTGTGAGCCAGAGTGCATCTGCTGCTCTACAATTTCATACACTGTACAACTGCAATAAAGCTGGTTTTGTGGTTCACATACAAACAAGAACTCAGATCTGGTTGTGCCAAGCATCTTTGCTCAAAGCCAGGCCAATTTGTTGTGCTGCTTGATGTTTCAAGGACACAGTAAATTCTTCATTACCATGTTCATTTGTTTGTTCCTCCGAGTTTTAGTGGAAAAAAAGATTCTGTTACTGCTGGTAGAAAAGCAGGGCCCTATGACCCACGACAGTTCTAGAACTTCCCATGACAATGCAGTCATAATCTTACCCCAAAACAGCTTTGGCTAGAAATTTTAGCTTAAATCTTCGGCCTTCATTTCTGGCAAAAAGTAATGAAGTATCAATAACACTGGGATGGATCATCTGGAAGAGAGGAAACACCACCAGTTTAATTTAAGAACAGCAGTCATATGTAACTGGGCAATAACTCCATTGTTATCTGTGCCTTTTCATTTCAGTTGCCAGCTTCTCACTGACAAATAATTGGTCCATGACAACAAAACACATGGGAATAATGAAACAGGCCCAGATCTCTTTTCTAATACTCTGTTGAGAAGATCGAAATTGGATTAGAAAGATTAAATATGACTCAAGGATTTTAGGTTCTTTAAATTAAATATAGGAATGATTTTGGTTCCTCCATGAGAGAGCTATCAGAAGCACCCAGATGCAGCAGAGGGTAATGCTTCTGTTGCACACATATCCCTGTCTAATCAGATTCTTTCCTTCCTTTTGGGTTCAGAAGAGCAGCTTGCAAGTTTTATATGTGTAAGAGGAGTCTCTCTCCTTCAAGTCCTTACAAACATAAGGCTATGCATAATGAAAAGCAATTAACAAGTGTCCACTAATAAAAAGAACTGTTTGGACCTTTTACATCTCAAATGAATATCACTGGGTTGGGAAAAACACTCACTTGCAAAGCCCGAAGATCAGCATTTAGTGAATGACCCACCAATACTGCATCATGGGGAAGTATCTTTTTTAGTCTGGTTTGTATGTCTGGCAATCTTGTTTTCACTGGAAGAAGCATTTTCCTTGTGATTCCTGAGTATCTTCAAAAAAGAAAGGAGATGAGGTAGAAGCAATGCATTAGCAACAGCATTTACTGGAGAACACTACAAGCAGGGCATGCAAAATATGAATCCAGTGACAGAATGCTATTTACTGCTTTCTCTGTGAGCATATTCCAGCACAAGAGGTTGTGCTGCAGAAATATTAAGCTGCTGTGCTGCCACATCCATTTCAAATGTTTGTTCTCTCTCTAGCATGACTTATTAAGTGATGCAGTTCTCAGCATCAGACAGCACAGGTAACAAAATCCTGCGAGGCTGTTACGGGAGGAGGTGCTTTCAATAACCTGAGGGAACTGGCAGCTCACCTCCTGGATAAATCCAGGCTAAGACTTGGAGAACACATGGTTTGAGTTTGATCTGCTTCTGCTGTAACAAGCCCAGCAAGAGACAACTGTGAGAGCGTGCACACCAAAGTATTCTGAAAGGTTCTGTGTAGAAAGCCTGATCTGAAAGGGCTGCAGGACTTAAAGATGACGAGATAAGAAACTTCAGTGGGAGTCACCTGGTGCAGTAGTTCACTATTACACTTTCTGGTTTGACTAGTTCATTCAGAAGGCATTGCCCCTGCGCATCCACCAAAGAGACACGAGTGACTTCGTTCCCTCTTGCAGTCAGGCACTGTTAGGACAAAGCAGAGGCAGGCACTGGATCAGCTCAATGCTGCCATTCAGAATCCTTAGCTTTGGCTATAGCCAATGTCACTACCACAAGTCACTTTACTCTGAGAACCACCACTTGCAGCTTTTATACTGTACCATGCTTCATTTCAAGTGGTAAATGCCTGCCCTAAGTGCATCAAACACACAGCCAAGCATAATGCAAAGAAAATCCCTACAGGGAAGCGCTGAATTCACAGAATCGGTTTGTACTCTGCAGTGCAGAGCTGCCACCAAGAGTGTCTTCAGCTAAGGAAATAATGCAATTTAAAAGCAGACTCCAGACCGCATCATTAGTCACTCAATTCAGACACAAGGTCAGAACTGCACTAAGCAAAAAGTCTTCACCACAGCGTGCTGCCACCAAACTCTGACGGCTACAGAAAAGATGTGGCAAAGGGAAACCTTTGCACTCCCAAACCTTGGGGAGGGCCAAGGGAAGGAACTGTAAACAAAAACCTCAGGAGTGACTACAGCATTGACAATAAACCTAGCAGTTCCAGATGCTGTTGTGAGAGTCGGCACAGAACTGAGCTCTCTCCTGCACTGCTCAGGACAAAGATAAGTTTGCTGCTGTCTCCAGAGCTACTGAGTCCTTCCCATGGCTGCATTAGCACTGGTACCATCAAAGAATGGACTGGAAGCAGATACGTCAGAAGTGGTTTAATAAACACACAGGGTGCTTGGTTTGTTTTGGAACAGCCAATACGAGCTTAGCTGCTTGACTGTGCTTTGTAGGGTCACGCATTTATTGTTACCATTTCACAGTCCAGACCGAAGAGGGGGCTGCTGTCTGTCCTCTGAAGGTCACACTCTGTGTACATATAACCCTTACATCCAGGAGAGTCTAAAATGAAAAGATGTACGTGAATAAGACACAGACCTCTTTCTTCTAATAGTTATCATACAACTTACATGACCAAACATCTCATTATTTTTCAAAATTAAAAAAAAAACCATATCAATCAAAACCTCAGAAAACCAACCTCTCATGGGATAATCATTCTTTTTCAGCTCTTCTGAAGTTAGAGTATAGCTTGTGAGACCTCGTTTTTCTTTTCCATATCTCCGGATGATGGGATCACATTGCAAGCCTGAGCTTTTAGGAGTACATTCAACACCAGTGGAAATCAAGGCTGTAGTGTACAGAATTGTCTGTCAGGACCAGATAGCACTCCTTACTTGCAGTCAGTTTTCTGCACAATAGGCATATTCAAAGGCTACACCATTTCAAAAGAAAATGCATGGAACAGTAAACTCCACACATATCAAGATAATTAATATACACTGATAAACAAGTTTATCAGGACACTTGAATCCACTCCCAGCACAGCTACTGACACTGCTAGCAGCCTGTGAGCCAGTCGCATCACAAAACTATCTCACGTTCCTCTCAGTAAAACAGAGAGCACACCTTCTTCCAAAGCACGACAGCACAGTCATTTGTTATCTCATGTAAGCCATAGAAGCAGCTCTCTTTTCTTTCTACTTTCTCTAAAAATTTCTTTCCCCAAAGTATTATTTACAGAAAATGTGCTGTACATGTGGCTCACAAAGAAGCAAGCATTGAACTGACATCACAATCCACAGCTGTATACAGTTTAACTGTTTTGTAGGTGATCCTCTGCAGATTGCACTTAAAGAAAACTGTACCTGACATCTCAGCTCTGTGACAGTGCAGCAGGCTTACAGTCAAGGTGCTAGAGGACTCTGCCATTACAATGAAAGTAACAGCTGCTCATTCTCCCATTTAGGACTCGAATTCGAGATTCTTTGTGTTACACCTCTAACAATTTCAGTGAAGTTCTCATGGTAGTCTTGCAGATTTTGTACAAGGCTGTTGGATTGCAATTACCTCTACAAAGAGTGTAAAAATAGGATATCAGTTGTCAACAAACCTGTTCTTTACCTTCATTTGCAGCTCAGTATAACTAAAAAACTATAGATACATCTTACAATAAAATAATCACAAAAGGGGTAATGAAGCATCAGAATTTTGTATTGAACTTGCCTAAAAAAATTCTCTCTGCTTTTTGTATTTACTTGTGACAATAAACCCAAGGGAGTTCCTGAAGTAGTTAGTGTAACTAGCCTCATGACTAAAGCCATTACACTTTTTCTTTTGTAAACAAGTTTACTATAGTAACATGCTAGGACTGCACTGGGTGCAAAGCTATTAAATTACTCCTGAAAGTGAATCACTGTAACTAAAAGAGATACTGCAAAGCCAAGCAAGGTACCTTGCACAGTGCCTTGAGGTTTCAGGCTTGCTCCTTCGCCACACAGGCTGGCTAGGAAGTTAGCTGAGGAGGGTAGTAACGTGAATCTCTGAAAAAAGAGATGCGTTAGAAACTTGGAAACACAGCAGAAATGTCAAGCATGTAAGATGGCTTTTTATCCCCACTCCACTCCAATTTAGAGAAGGATGGATAGAAAGGTAGTGGAAGTATGTTTGGCATTTTCTGAGGAAAATAAAGAAAAAAATAAACCTGTTCTAATGATACATAATATAGAATTGTTTGTTATGAGGAGACAGCTTTGCCTTCACTAATGTGATTAAGCATGCAAACCCCAGTCCTACATTGATAAGGACCTAAGCAGTTCCAGACTTTCCAGTTACGCTGTGATTTTGCATTTGCTGCAGTTTGGGAAACTATGCTAGAAGTGTGAATCAAAGCACTTCTTTCTTCCTTCCAAGACTTTGCTTGCAGCTCAGAAAATTAAAATAACTCTTTTAATAATCTTTAAATAAATGGAAGAAACTCAACATTGAGCACACGCAGTGAAATTTTTTGATCAGTGGGAACAGCACAACTCTATTGAGATTCTCCTCACACACAAGAGTAAATTTCAAATTAGTCGAGATATTTTTAATCTCCCAGGCACCCTGAAGGAGTGGGAAGAATAAAGGACTGAAATACAACTGTATACATATTTCACCTGGCGAGGCTGCAGAGATCTAAGCCTTGAAAATCTGTTTCTCACATCAAAGCCCTGGCCTCTGCTCTGAGCTGTCAGAGCCTACAGAGATGCTCTCATTTGTTTGGTGAGGAATCAAAGGCGGCCACTTCCTGCTGGACAGGCCACAACCTCACTGCAGCAAGCAGTCAATGGGACATCACTTCAGCACTGGAAGAATTTTAGTAGACAACAACAGTTTGGGAACTTACATGGCGGAACACTTTTCGGAGGTGTTTGAACTGTAAATAGAATTTGTAGAAATGGAGCTGGCTCATTTCGTGCAGAACAATAACCACAACCCCAGCCAGACGGCTTTGGTGATAAATATGGCACCAGCTGCAATAAAATGAATAAATAAATAAATCTCAAAGCAACACAATCATCACGCACTCTTAGAAACAATCTTGGAGCTGGCCCAGCTTTTAAGTCTGTCAATGGCAAAGTGCCAAGTGACTTCAATGAGAAGATGCTTTTACCACTTATCTCAGCCAGCCACACGTTTCCGGATGCAACACAACACAAGAGACAGAGAAAGAATGAGTTGTAACAGAACTCCACTGCAATACCATTTCAAGTCTTACCATACCTCATTTATGTGCACCAGAATATGAACATACTTCAGTAACTCCCGCTGTAATGATGCAATCTAGTTAATCAAACTATCAAAATGAAAATTTCACAAAATCATTTTCTATTCAATATTAAAAACCTGAAGTGATCTTTGCATTTAGCTTTATTGCAAGACGTATTACATGTCACCATACTTGAGCTGTCCAAGGCTATACACCCCCCTCAGCCTTTCAGTACGAAACAGGAGAGTTACTGAGAAGATGAAAAAGGGCAAAGTGACCAGAACAGCTTTCACAAAACACTCCAGAGAAAGCACTTCAAATCCATCTGGCACGTAAAGTATACTGCTAACATTTTAACACCAAATTTCTTTTCTCAGTGTGCGAGGCTGCTGTTCAACAAATTGTTTTGTTTCTGTGACTGCATGAAACAGAAGTATGAAATATGAGAATTTCTGTCAGAAGAGGAATTCTTGTCTGCAACCAAGTCTAACGAGAATCGTATCTACATAACGCAGGCTGTCAGTATGGTGTTGCAAGGGTTCCAGAACACGCTCTGCCTGTGTGTCTTCGTGGGGCTCTCACAGCACTGGGGGCACAGGACAGGGCTGCCTCCCAAACACAGATGTGCTGTACCTGGGCTGGGCTGCATTGTGGCGTTTCCCCAGGGCCGCGTACTGTAACAGCTCGTACAGCTGCTCCTGGCTGATCTCACAGTCCTCACCAAGCAAAGCTGCTGACAAGCGAGATGACTTCTCCTGTAAGAAGGAAAACGCCAGTAAGTAAAGGTTTCGTGTGACCAGTCTGTGGAACAGGAGGTGAATTATACAGTAAACAATGTACTGCTTGGGCACAAGCAGCAGCATGTAAAATAACCCTTCCATACATTAAAGTTCCTTTTGAGCCCACATTTCAACATCAGAGTTACCATCAGCGTCTCAGTAACCCAGGTACTTCAGAGATGTACTGCAAAGACCACCGCATGCAGACATCTGCATTTCTATGCACTGTATGCACCCATCTCACGCGGGGCTCTGCCAGAACCCATCTGCTTCGCGTAACTGCATGGTCTGTTGGGGCACACGGATTTACTGACCCTGCTGCAGAAAGTGTTTCACAGCATCCAAAGGAACTGCAGACAGAGAGTGCCAGAGACAAGGCAGAACGACACAGTTCAGCACAACAGTTCTTTAAGCCATGATCCCAAATTCACCAGCTCTCCCAAGCCGATCAGCAAGCACATAAACTATTTTGGAGACCACCAGTGACTATTGGGCCTGTGGAACTCATCTGACCTGTAAAAATCTCAAAAGATAGCCTTTTATTACATAACAAAAAGACATCACCAAGGGCAGATCACACCTGACCCATCTGGTGGCCTTCTGTGATGCAATGACAGCACTGGTGGACAAAGGAAGAGCAACTGATGTCTGCCTGGACTTGTATAAGGCCTTCAGCATGGTCCTGCACAACATCCTTGTCTCTAAGTTGGAGAGAGATGGATTTGAAGGGTGGACTATTTGGTGGGTAAGGAATTTGTTGGGTGGTTGCAGCCAACCAATGAGGGCTGTGATCAATGGCTCTATGTGCAGGTGGAGGCTGACAAGCGGTGTCCCCCAGGGGTCCGTCCTGGGACCAGTGCTCTTCAACATCTTTATCAATGACACAGGTGATGGGATCTAGTGCACCCTTAGCATTTTGCTGATGGCACCAAGCTGAGTGGTGCAGCTGAAACAACAGAAGGGAGGGACAGCATCCAGAGGGACCTGCGCAGGCTTGAGAAATGGGCCCATGTGAACCTAATGAGGTTCAACAAGGCCCAATGTTGGGTGTTGTACTTGGGTCAGGGCAATCCCAGATATGTGTACAGACTGGGAGAACTCATGGAGAGCAGCCTGTAATTGTCCCCCTCTGCTCCGCCCTCAGGAGCCCCCACCTGCAGTGCTGCGTCCAGGCCTGGGGCCTCAGCACGGGAAGGATGGGAGCTGTTGGAGCGGGGCCAGAGTAGAGCACGAGGATGCTCAGAGGTTGGAGCACCTCTGCTATGGAGACAGGCTGAGGAGCTGGGGGTGTGCGGCCTGGAGAAGAGAAGGCTCCGGGGAGACCTCATTGCAGCCTTCCAGTACTCAAAGAGAGATTATAAACAGGAGGGAAACTGACTTTTTACTCCAGCAGATAGTGATAGGACAAGGGGAAAAGGCTTGAAGCTAAAAGAGGAGATTTTAGGTGAGATGTCGGGGGAAATCCTTCACTCAGAGGGCAGTGAGGCGCTGGCACTGCCGCCCGGAGCCGTGGGTGCCCATCCCTGGAGGTGCTCAGAGCCACGGCCGGGCCCTGGGCAGCCGGAGCTGGGGGGCAGCCAGAACATGCCGGGGTGGGGCTGAGGGTGCCCTTCCGACCCGACACGCGGTACCGTCCCATGGCAGCACACCGCGGAAAGACAGAGCCGCGCCCCGCCTGGAGCCGCGCCGCGTCCCGCACGGTACGGGCCGCGCTCCCCACTTCTGTCGCAGCCCGTCCCCCCGCGTGTACCCGCTGCGCTCCCACACGGCGTCGCCGGGACAGAGTCAGACGGCGGCGGCCCCGCGGTCCCTCGGCCCGTTCCCCGCAGCCGCCGCTCCGCACAGCCGGGCAGAGGCGCCGGCGTTCCCGGAGCCGCAGCGTTCCCCCGCGGCCGCACGAGGTGCGGGAACCGGCAGGACGGCGACCCGCCCCGCTCACCTTCGCCTCCCGGCGACCGGTCCTGCTCCTCTTGCCGCCCGCTCGCGGCCCCTCCGCGTCCCCGCCCGCGGGCCGCTTGCAGCCGTTCAGGCGGACGGACGGGCCCGCCATGGCCGCGCCGCGGAGCCGAGCTGACAGCGCCTGCGCAGAGAGCGCGGGGAGCGCGCAACCTCCGGGCGGGGGGGGGCGGGAAGCGGCCGCGGGCGGTTTGAAAGCGGCGGAGATGGCTACGAAGCGACTGGCCAGGTGCGGGGTCGGGGCGCGGGGTCGGGCCACATTCCTTCAGGGTGAGGCGGTCTCTGGGCTCGGTGCTGAGGCTGCCCCGTGCCGCCGGCACGCAGGTTGCTGGGGATGGCGCGGAGCGGCGGGCGGAGCGGCGGGGCGGCGGAGCAGCGCTTCGGCTTCGGCTTCCTGCTCGTCCTCGACTTCGAGTCCACCTGCTGGCGGGACGCGCGGCAGCGCCGCCCCGAGATCAGTGAGTGCTGCGGTGGCGCGGCCCGGGGTGGGGGGTGTGTGTGTGCGGGAGGGCACGGCTGTGGCGGGGAGGGGTGCGCGTGCCCGCGGGCCGTGCTTGGCGCGGTGCCGTCCCCGCGCGGCTGCAGCCCGCCCGCCGCTCTCGTTCTGCTCCGACCCAGTTGAGTTCCCGGCCGTGCTGCTGAACGCTGCCACGGGGCGGATCGAGGCCGAGTTCCACACCTTCGTGCAGCCGCAGGAGCACCCCGTGCTCTCCGAGTTCTGCACGACGCTGACCGGCGTCACGCAGGTATCGCGCCGTGGCTTGCGTTAGCGCTGCGGTTCGGACCTCCTTTAAAGGGACAAAGACAGCTAAACCTGCCGTGGATCGCGGTCTGTACTAACACGGGTATTCCTCTATCTGTTGCCCAAAGAACCAAGTTGACGAAGGAGTCCCACTGAACATCTGCTTGTCACAGTTTTTGAAGTGGCTTGAGAGGATACAAAAGGAGAAACAATTTCTGTTCAGCTCAGATATCCCGAGTAATGCCATTCCAGAAGCAAAGCTGTGTACTTTCGTTACCTGGACAGGTAGGGAACGTTCCCTTTTGCTTATTGCACGAAGCAGCACGCATTAAAAAGGAGCTCTTGGTGGGGCCGTTATCCATCTCCGGTGCGGGGCTGTCCTGCAGTGACAGCTGTAAGGCGGCAGTGCTCACCCGGCCCATCGCAGGGCTGCCTCTGCTTTGTAGGTGGCTGCGCACCTTCTTGCTCAGCTCTTGGTTTGTTTGCTTGTTTGGTAAGCTCTGGCTCTTTCAAGTGAGAATAACGCCCAATTGGCAGACATCAGGATTAAAGAATCATTAATTCTTGTTTTCCCTGTGCAGACTGGGACCTGGGCGTGTGCTTGCACTATGAATGTAAGAGGAAGCAGTTACGGAAACCTGACATTTTCAATTCCTGGATTGATCTCAAAGCAACGTACAGGGTGAGAAAAATCAGTAGACTGAAACATATGAATCCGTGTTATCGCCTCAAAAGCCAACTGCATCCACGCCTATGAGGCAGCACTGTGTTCCAGTTACCCAGCTGTTTTCATTCTGTGTTATTGCACAAATAACAAACTGCATGCCCAAGGACTGTGAATTTTAATAGAAAACATAATGCTAGGAAAGCAACCTGTTGTTAGATAAATTATTGATCATCGTTGGAAATTTTTTGAGCCATTCTTCCTTTCCTGACATCTTTTGCTCTGCTTGCTGCCTTGACTTCCCCATTTTTCCTACATTACTGTTACTGCCTTACATTGCTACTGAGAAAATAGTGGTCATTGTCTGCTCAGCGGTTACATCAGGACCCAGCGTGGGAACTGTATTCTGACCAGAAAGTACTAGTACTAGTACTAACCAGAACAGTACTAGTAACAGTGAAAATGAATGTATACTGAGAAAATGAAAGACTTGTTTTTATGGTGGTGGGTTTTTGCTTGGTTGGTTTTTCATAGTCTACACATAAGCAGGAGTTCTACCTTGGGGACTGACAGCACATTTTGTCCCATGCAGCCGAGGAAACATTCAAAGGGGCGATCCAGGAGCTTACCTGTCCCCAGTGCTGGAGCTCAGGCAGCAGATTTAGATCTCTAAAGTCAAACAACGTGATCAAGGGAGATTCAGGGAGTCATACCTTTCCTTATTTAATATACTTGGCACATGCATATTGCAAAGCCATACATGTTTAAAAAAATTATACTACAGTTTAAGCATCTCAAGATAGATTATAATTGTATTCTTCAAGGCTGTTCTTTCTGTTCAGGCTTTCATCGAGGTAAGGCATAAAGTGCAAATGGGTGATTGCTGTGTGAAGGTAGAGTGGACGAATTTAAGACTGGAAGAGGGGGGAATCATGATTCTTTCCATTCTAATGTGCTGTTAAGTAATGCACAGACTGTTTTATGCTCATTTATCCCAACAGTAACACAAAGATATCTGACTTTCACAATGGCAGTGGGAGGTTTATTATTCGTTAGGTGATATTTTGGAAGTGTTTTTCACCTCACTGTGAAGAGGTTTTGAACTGCTGCATCTTAACCAGCTGCATGTTTCTCCTTAGGCCTTCTATAATAGAAAACCTAAAGGGCTGAGTGGTGCTTTGCAGGATTTGGGGCTGTCTTTTGTAGGACGGGAACATTCTGGTAAGTGTGATATGATGAACCTCTCTCTCTATATATGAATGTTATTTCCAGGTATACAATGTTCTGGTCAATAAAAACATCCAAGCAGAAATGCTTCAAAGGTCAGAGTCTGTCATTTCTAATCTCACGCTTAGTTTTAGAAATCTCTCCCAGAGCTTTTGTGTGTGTGTGTTCCACAAGATCAAGTTCTGAGTTGCTGGGGCACAAAAAGAAAAAGAGAGCGAGGGAAGGATAAGGAAGCTTGATCTTACGTGATTGCTCTGGGCAGCTTATGAGTATGAAAGAATACAAACATAATTTTTTTTTTTTACATGGTTAATGCAAAACAGGAAGGATTTTAAGAGTTGTGGCTATATATTCAATGCATGAGTTCTTCTTAAGTGTATGTAAATGTTACTTTCCAACTAATAAGTACTGTCTCCAGTAGTAATTTAAAAGGAAGATGTTAATATAACTGTACTCTTGAAGGGTTGGATGACTCTCGGAATACTGCTCGTCTTGCTTGGAGGCTGATTTGTGATGGGTGTGTGCTGAAGATTACTAAATCTTTGGATAAGGTTAGTCACTATTTCTTATCTTTCCTCTCCTCCTCTTGTAGCCTGAAATACAGGCGAAGAGTGAGCTATTTGGATAACAAAACCAGAATCTTGAGTATGAATTGTACAGAACATCCTTAGGCTGACACACTTATCAGTTTTGTGCACTGGTTCCTAAAACTTCTGGGTGTTCACTTTCCAAAATATCTCTTTTTGTTAATGGATTCCCTAGTCCTATCCTAGGAAGAACTTAATTTCCAGAACGCTGAATACCAACTCTGCTGACAAGACTCTGCTGGAAAGTAGCAGCAGCCTTGAAACATCTGGAGATAGACCTTGCAAAGCAAACTCTCTGGCAGAGAGAAACCACAACGGTGCTGCTGGAATTATGGTAAATTCTAATGTACAATCTGCAGAACCGACCACTTGCAGTGATTGCTCTGCAGACATGCATGTTATATCCAGCAGCAGCTCAAGGATTGATTTATGTGAAGAAACCCAAAGCTCTTCCACAGTGTCTGCTGACAGATTTCCCCTTCTTCTTGGACGTGCACAACTATCTCGCAGTACTTTAGCACCAGGCATTCAGCAAGGATTGAACAACGGGCATCTCATGAACAGAGCACGGTACAGCTCCCCAGTGTGTGGGTCAGGACTGGTACTCATCTCCACCACCATCTCCTCAGTTAATACCTCCGCTGAGGATACCAGCACTCGTTCTGATTGCTTGTCTCTGCTGACTGACTGGGAAGATGTTGCCCTAATACCTAAATCTCAGTCGGAACCAAATTCAGACTGCATTCAATCTGAGGAGGACTCAAGTACAGACATCTTAACTGTGTCTGAAGAAAAAACGATTCCAGAACAATCGGCTGCGATGAGTTCAGGTGATCAGAATTTGGGGAAAACTGTGATACCCATAGAACCTCCTAAATCTATCATTTACAAAAGTCCTGATACTACTGTCTATAATGTAGGAAGAGTACAAAGGCAGACTTCAAATCTTTCTGCTTTTAAGATCCCATCTGCAAAGGTAAATGCTATTTCATCCCAATCAGTATTAATGAGAAATTATTCTATTCCTTCTGAGGTTCCCAAAAGAAAGCCAACTAGCCCAGCAGCACTCCCACCAGCAAAAAAGCAGTCTTTTGCTATCTATCAAGAGAAAACTGCGTCTTCAGATCACACCTTACCTTTGAGAAATTTGAATTTGTCCAAAGCATCTTGCGCTGTTCTGAGCTCCACAGTCGATCCGAATCAGTCTGTTACAGCTGCGCAAAGTGAAAAACGAACTCCCCCTCTGTGTAACTGTGGTCGAAGAGCTAAAAGGCACTATGTGTCAAATGCAGGTCCAAATCATGGCAAGGCGTTTTTCTGTTGTCCTGTTGGCAGGCATGAAGGTAATAAGAGAAACTGTGGATACTTCAAGTGGGAAAATGCATTTCTGAAAGAGAAATCTCGTGTTGTCACCATGAATATAGATGCTTTGACCTCTCTTGGAACGAGCCCCAGCACTTCAGGAAATTCTTCCAACAAACATTTGTTCCTCAGACCATCCATGAGAACTTGAAACTTTTTAATTTGGTTGTCTGAATCTGAAGCTCAGTTAGTTAACTGTAGTTAACAAAACTGGGGCAGTCCGGTGATGTCAGATATGTGTTCTGAGGAGGGGATGACAATGATTCTACTTGGCTAGTGTGGATGAGAACTGAAATTGTTTAAACATACAGATGTACCCATGTTAACATGAATGGAGTGAGACAGAACAAATCATTGTGCCACGGTTAAGGTGTGAGCAGCTGTTGTTACACATCTTAAATTCCTACTTCATCATCATGTATTTTAAATTCTTTGCTAATTGAGTCCTTAAACATATTAATGATACAGATTTTACTTTTATACTATTTTTTTCTAAATATGCTTGCAGAGATTTGTAACTTTTAAAAATCTATTGATGGGTTGTCATGCTTCTCAGAAGTGATTCTTGAGGCATGCGTACTACTAAACTCTTGTGACACTGTCATTTAAGTAATAATAAAGATAAAACGCTAGTGATGTTTCATTAAGTTTATTGAACACATCATCTATTACACTCTTGATTACACAACTCTTGTGCCATTCATATCAGCCTGCCTGCTTTTGTGCTCCCCATGTGGCACCGGGGCAGCTGAGTGCTGGGAGTCAGGTGAGACTTCATGAAAACCTCAACTAAGAGACACTGTGTGTCTTTTACTTCACATTACTGTGTAAATCAGCATTACCTTACTTTGTTTAAGCAAACAAACAGAGCAAAAAGCCGCCGGAACCCATGCCCAATGTTAAAACAACACAACCCAGAAACCAACGAATTCTAGTATCTCCTCCATTCCTTCTGGCGTAGTTCATTTCTTCGGATCTTCCCACTAGCGGTTTTTGGCAACTCTTGAACAAACTCCATCTAAGAGGAAAGGGAGGAATTTGCGATACAAAGTGATTTACTTCAAATGTGACTTCCCCTCGGTGACTTAGTGCCTCACAAGTGACATAATAGTTGAGACGTGCTTTCTTTACAGTGGTGCCAATTAGTTAAAATATTTGACTAATTGACGACTTACTTTCCGAGGGTACTTGTACGGAGCAGTAGCTTTCTTAACGTGGTCTTGTAGCTCTTTCATCATTTTTTCTGGATCATGTGAGACATAGTCGGGCGTTAAAACAACAAAGGCTTTCACTACCTTCAAGAAGATAAGGGAACAGAGGGTGAAGTAACAATGAGACAACATCACACAACAGTCAGATTTGAAAGTTTAACCAAACGTTTCCATACAAACTGTAGAATAACAAATACAGGGGATGCAACCAGCTATGCCAACGTTGTGTGTACTCTGTGTGGACTGGTGGTAATCGACATGGGAAGTATTGGAACGCGGAGGAAAAGCTTCAAATTGTGTTTTGGTAATGTTGGATATGGGGTAATTGTCATGGTCAGTTTTTCTGGTTTAGATATATCTGATGGAGTAGAAATGCCAATTTGATTTTATTTATTTCAAAGATTTCATCGCTGGGTAGATTAATCCATTGGAAGTTGGTCTTCATCAGCCACGGTATGCATAAAGCTCCTTTTTACATAAAATGTGCTTAGTTTGTTTACCTCTCCCCTGATGGGGTCTGGACTGCTGACGACTGCTGATTCCACCACTGCAGGGTGCTCTATGAGAGCACTTTCTACTTCAAATGGTCCAATGCGGTATCTTTAAAATGGAGGGAAAGGTCCTTTATTTGTACTTGAAACACATAAACACATCTTGTCTGAATCAGCTCAATTATTTGTGCTGGAAAATGTATTGTTAATCAGTGTTGAATTACCCAGCAGAATTAATGACATCATCAGCTCTTCCAACAAACCAGAAGTATCCGTCTTCATCCATGATCCCCCTGTCTCCAGTAACATAGAAATCCCCACGGACTGTTGCCTCTGTTTTCTTTGGATCATCCTAGGAAATATTAAATTGTGTTTTGCATAAAAGCTACTTGAAAAATAAATTGCATTCTAGCAGATTTATATTCAGCAGGAATATTCAGTGGGATATTAATAATAGGCAACTGTAATAAATGACAGTTGATTATTAATTCACTATTATCAGCCCAGAAAGCTAGAAATAAAATTAATAAATTGCAATAAATCAGTGAAGTACTACTTTTGACTGACTTAATATATTATGCCCTGTGACTTGAGGAACCACTGAAGGCTCCAAAGATATGAATGCTGATGGGTTTAAGAATTGGCTTTGAACTGGTTATTCTTTATTGTTTTCTTCCTTTTCATTTCCAGTGTCTCCTATGCTGAGATTTTTTTTTTCACCCTCAAAAACATTTTGGAACAGCATAGTCCAATTAATTAATGATTTTGCTATAGCAAATCCAAATGACTTCTGTAACAAGTTTTCTAAGCAACGTGCATGGTGCTTCTGTACTCACTACTGATTGGAAGACCTGATTTCAGGTTGGATATTTGGAACAATTTCTCCTCAGGAGGAGTGGTCGGCCACTGGCACAGGGGGGTGCTGGTGCCACTGACCCTGGGGGGTTCAAGAACAGGGAACATGTCACACTGAGGGACATAGGTCAGAGGAGATGGGTTGATGGCTGGACTAGATGGTCTTAGTGATCTCTTCCAACCTTGATGATTCTACGACTATAGGCTGATAGCATCTATAAAATTTAATATGGTTTCCTATTGTAAGAACCAAAAGCACTATGTGTTTGTTTTTTCTGATTTTGGGACTGAAAATTCAAAACAAAATGGAAAAAGAAAATGCCATGCTCAAAACACTAGATGGAGCCCAGTTCTGTGGGGAAGGGACTTGAACAGCATCCCCCACCTCTCAGATGGGGTTTCTAGCCCTCCAACCAAAGGGTATCTGGGGACATGAGATATCATCTAACAACATGTTAGAGAGTTCCTTTTTTTGTTAAGGAAATAATCAAAAGAAAGTGGATTTAACTTGCTAGGCAAGGCACTATCATCGAACAATTAACAATTTGTGTAAGTAGACTAAGCAGCTGCATGAAAAGAAATGGAAATCTCTTTTTCCTTCCTGGGGGTTTCAGACATCTAAACAGTAAATGTAAATGAAACGAGGCATGGATTCTTTGGCAGAGGCTTAACATGGCATCAGCTTTAGCTGGAGAAGCGTTCTTACAGTATAGCAGGTAAAGAGGAAAAGTGGTCTTGTAGGTTTTACTCTGATGGCAATCTCTCCTTCTTTTCCAGGAGGTAGAATATTACCATTTTCATCTATAATCTAAAAACAAGTAAAACACATCTTTATTATCTTTGAGCCAAATTAAAAAGCATTACGTTAATATTATAGAATCTTGATGCTCATTTAAAATATTCTGTTGAAATATCTATTGGAAAACTACTTGGAGGATTGGAGGCAGGTCTGACCCTGACAATTACAGTGTCAGATTACCACTAATCCACTGTCCCTCACACTGTTTTTTATCTGAGCAATTCCAAGTACTATGAAAACATGCAATATAATTAGTAAGAACTCAAAGAGGTTAAGTAATGAGCCTGAAAACAGAGGAAGCTATGAAAAAGCTTAGAAAGATACTAAAAAGCTCAAAAAATATTGCAAATATTGCTAGAATCTGTTTCAGCAGTTCTGTTATCCCCAAGAAAATATGTTTGCTCTCACTCTTTGTTAACTCAGTAATTTGACTTCCATCATTGCTTTCCTGTTTGATAGTGGGCTGTCATCTGTGTCATCCCGCTGAGGCTGGTGCAAGAGGAAAGTGCACCTGTTCACTTTGCACACTGTGTTTGGGACAGTAATGTAGGTGTTTCACACTTCTATTCCTTGTGGAATGATGCTGCACAGCACAGTGCAGTGCTAAGGCTCTCAAACATCTTTGACGGTGAACGATGATCTGAGAGATGGCAGTGCCACAGAAGGTGCCATACCTTGACATCGTACGCTGGAGATGGCTTTCCCATAGAGCCAGGTTTAATTTCCATTCCTTTAAAATTTCCACAGACCAGCACCTGTAATAAATTTTTTTTCTCAGACAAACAGTGGCTTGTATATTCAGTCTTTAGCTTAGGTTTAGAATATTCAGCTAACATTGCAAACTTCTGTAGGAAATAATGATCCCTTCATTATAATCATATGTCCAACGAAATAAATGATGCTCTGGAAATCTCACCCATAGCCCCAAACAATGTGAGCACTCCAAAGATTGAGTTCAAAGCAGAATTTGGAATGCAGTCATGAAGAGTGTGTCCTTTGTGTCAGCTCACAATGCAAAGCCCACATGAAGAACAGGCCTTGGATTCTGTGGGGAGCCATTACGGTTGTCCTATGAGCTAAAAAAACTGCATGCTTTCATTGTTGCCTATTGCAACTGACTTTCCCTCTAAAAGTCACAGCTGTTGTAATAGTTGTGATGAATTTGCTTTGTTGGAAAGAAGTGTGAAGTGAGGAGGAATTTGTAAACCTAATACAACTGTGTACAATCCTTTTAATGACTTTTTCTTGGCGAACCAAAGAGAATTTATTGCTGTACCTGCAAAGCATATACTTTTCACCTGTAAAGCTCAACATACAGTTTCTGTCTGTCCATAGCATTCATGGATATCCAGCCCTGTTCGCGCTTTCCACTCGGCCATCACCTCGGGGTTGATTGGCTCCCCAGCGCTTGCACAGTGCTGCAGGCTGTTGAATGTGCAGCTGGGAAAGAGAAAACAAGCAACTGGCATTTATCTGTCTGCTATGTCCTGTTTGCTGCCATATTCCTGTATTGTGGGGGACCTTTCTATTCAAATTGCTGAGTCCTGTTTGTTCCATTTGAACTATGCAGTGCTAAACAGCAACAAATCTGAAAATAACACAAGAAAGGGAAAAAAAAAAAAAAAAAGCTTTATTTCACTTCTGTATTATTTAGAAAATCTAATAATGCAGTGCTTCTAACCCTAGAATCTGAACTAGAGCCTGGACCAAAGTGGAATAATGAAGTTCAACCCTGGCAATGAGAACCCATGGGAGAGTTAAATAAGGCCAAGGTATCTTTCATATGTGTCACCGAGCTGCACCAACACACACTTTGTTGGGAGTATACTACTGGTGGGACATAGGAGAGAAACAGAGGGATGGAGAATGTGACGGTAGAAGTATTTCTGAGGACATGTTAAGTATGATACCATGATTATCTTATTACAGCCTGAGCTAAGCTGCTTTCCACTGTTACTTACAAAGTCTAAGGTAGCACCCCAAATATTTATTCTGGCTTAATTCACAATAAGTGAGACTCAAGATGCTGAGAAACACACAGTCAGAGTTCCTGTTCTGCCATTGTGAATGTGGAATAAAATCTGAGAGCTGAGCACTTGGCCCACTGCTTTGATGGAAGGCGCTGCTGGGGACCCTCCGCCTCGGCTCACCTGGGCAGCTGGTGCTGCACGAGCATTCGGTAGGCAGTTGGAGCTGAGCAGAAGACAGTGATGGGATATCTTGACAGGCTCTGATGAGTTCAGAAAAATAAAAACTGAATATACTGAAGCCCGTGAGGTCTCATCTACATCATAAGAGACGATGTAATGATATCTGCCTGCATCAGGCTTATGAAACACACAAACAAAATATTAGTGTCCTAAAAGCGGTTAGCACAGCAGTTACATTTAATTAGTTTTTTTCTTCTAAACAGAATCTACATCATCTTACAATGGGTTCAAGACACCAAAGCTTTGCACTCCAGAAAGGTTTGAAGTCCTCCTTGCAGAGTTGCTTCGTAATTGCAGTTTAAGGAGAAAAAAAAGTGAAATCCTAAAGCTACTTTTTAAAATGTCCCACAGGGCTAAAACTGAAAGCGTTCTCCAACACTGCCCAGTGTTACCTAACAGCTCCCAGCCATCTCAGGAGAAGGGGTGAAATGGCAGTAGTCTTTTACAAAGGTGAGTTGTGTGTGGAGAATGGAGGACAGTACAACGTCGATGGCATTTGTTAAAGGAATTCAGCCTTGCTGCCTCCTCACCCCTTACCACTGAGTTAAGTGGTGCAGGCAACCGGCATTCTCATTTGTCTATTGTTGTCACTCATTCTAATAACAGATTAGCTCTGCAGATCCCAGCCCAATTTCCTTTGTGTTTTACTTCTAGGCCTAACAGCAAACAGCTGCAAGGTCGGCTCCCCCACCTACCTCAAAGACAGCAGGCGGGCTGAACTGTGGCATCTTATGTACAAATACACATGCCCCTTGACTCCACGCTGAAAAAACACTCCATGCTGCCTTGGCCCAGCCCGTGTCTGAGGTATTCCAGTATATATCTGAAGAGGTCAGGTTCAGCCAGTACCTGATAGCACAAGGAAGCACAGCCCACAGTCCATACTTAGCAGAAATAAGGCAAGTAGTAAAACATTGTGAGATGTGCCAGGGAAGTGAATATGGCGCTGTTTGTCTTGGGTAAGTGGCATTTAGATAGACCCAAATGACTGAGCACAACTGAGTCCTGGCACAGGGAGGGTGCAGCAGGGTGGACTGATGCTGCATGTTTCTAAGGGAAGTTGTACTGACGGAGCAGCAGAACCCACCTCAGGACGTGGTGTTGCATGAATATGAGATTGCTTGAACTCACTGTTAGCGACAAGGATGGTTTTGGTTTACTGTGTGTGGGCCTCTTCTGGTTTGTTATTCTCTCCCAGTTAGAGTGAAGTGCACTGCCCTATCAATTTTATAAACAATATCGCTTTATAAATTTAGAGATTCTGAATTATCAGCATTTCATTCCTCCAGGAGCTGTGTTGAACCCAGACACACACGAACCCAGAAGCCTGTCAGACTCACGTACTTCTCCCAGTTTGGATATGGACCTCATTAACTTATGCTGATGTTCATTTGGTATACAATCTGTTAGCTGCCAACCTGTTGAACACGCAGCAAAAGATTTATCAAAAGCTAAAGACAATGTTAAAAAGAAGTTAGTGTGCCTATTTGGCTGCTACATTCCATGCACACTAGGACAGCTGGACTCAAAATGTGCCTTGTTTCCTGGGGAAAACAGCCAACCAAACAAACCGTGGCCGGGTCTAACAGAAGGGTTGTTTTTCAGAGCAGTGAAACAAATGCTTCTGGTAAAACTTGCATTTCTCTTCCTTCTGCTATGCGACCAATCTGTCTGACAAAGCAGTGGACATACCTTCCACTCACTGTGAGGCCAATGCCATAGCTGCAGTGGGAATGTTCCGTCATTTTTGGAGCTCCCGTCGTCCCACTAGTAAAATAGATGGCTATGGGGTGTTGAGACTTCGTGGTTACGCACCGGTGATCAGACGGAGCATTTCTTTAAAATAAACAAAACGAGGAATGAAGTGATTTGTGTGACTTACGCATTCCTGAAGATGTTTAAAATAATCTCTGCAGCAATTAGAAGTGCCAAAACCATTCATGTTTTTCCACTGCGCAGACCCAGAAGGATGAGAACACGTTGGCACATGCAGCATTTCCCATCCAAAGCAAACAGAACCACTCCTATCTTTGCTGTGGCACTGTCACAGTGGTGGTTACTCACTTCAGGAGATTCTTGAAGCTCAGCCACCCCTCACGGTGGCCCTCTGACACCAGCAACTTGAACCTCAGAGACTGGCAGTCAGCCTCCACTGACTCTACAGTTGACGCCACAGAGTCATCAGTGA
Organism: Numida meleagris; assembly: GCF_002078875.1. Taxonomy (NCBI): domain Eukaryota; kingdom Metazoa; phylum Chordata; class Aves; order Galliformes; family Numididae; genus Numida; species Numida meleagris. The sequence continues at coordinate 15,319,893 of NC_034421.1, read as the reverse complement.
TGATGCCCTTTGCCTTGGATTTCTGTAGGCGGTAGAGAATGTCCTTTGCTGTCAGTTGCTGTGTGCCAGGAATTGGGACGGTTCCTAAACAGGAGTAAGTGGAGTGGAAAAAAGAGCTTATACATTGCTTAATAATTCTTATAGTACTAAGACTTCATCTTACTTGGTGGTTTTGAGTGGGACAAGGCTGTACTGGAAGCAGGATTTGGCCCTACGTTTGTAAACATACTGACTTGCTTGGTGGATTGAACTCTCTACGAGTATGAGCACAAGTTAGGAGGTACCAGGCTGGACATGGGGCACTAAAAGAAATCGAGGGAACAACTTTCCTTGGTCTGAAGACACCTCCCAAGGACCATGCAATCCCTCTGGTCTTAATTTCTTTACTGTACCCCGCTAGTGTGTGTGGGGCACCACAACATTCTGGGTTGAAAACATTGGCAAGCTGAGCAGGTAACGGATCCCACAGGGGCCATGTGAAACACTTGGCTAAATGTGGGCCAGCTTCACTGCAAGGTTGCAAGAAGGTGGGTTTGGGATGGATCAAAAGTGCTGGAGAAAGGAGAATGTCAAAGGAGAGTGGACTCACAGTGTGTCCTTAACATCTAGAGCATGGGCAGAGCTACATAGAAGTGCCACATTTGACGTGAAGATTGTTTCTGATCAGTGTTTTACTAGTTCATCCTCAACACCATATTTCTAGTTCTAGTCATTATTTCTGTCCCTGTATGCCATTTGTATGCTCTCACCGACCTGTTCTCATGCAAGCCACGTTCAGCAGCCACCACTCTGGGATCCGCGGCAGAAGCAGAAGAACCCTGTCTCCGCGCTGCAGACCGCAGGCATCAGAGAGAACGTTGGCCGCTTTCCGGGACAGCATTCCCAGCTCCTCAAAGCTCCACCTCACCTCTTCTCCGTCACCATCTACCCACCACAATGCGGGGTTTTTAGGCTTTTTTCCCTCCTATAGAACAACAGGGTACAGTGCAAATGCTTCACTTTAGGAACATACTGCCTTTACCCTAATTAAGTCTGAGGAAACAAAGCGTTCAGCGTTTATTCAGTGCTGGGGGAATCTGGGGATGCTGCTGAAATTTTCCACTGGCTCCAAACAAGGCTCTTCTTCAGGAAGAGCAGCCTAGAAATGCCATGTAAGAAATGAAATTTGCATTCCTTTCCTGAGATCATGTGTTCCCTCTGCAGAGGCTGTCCAGCCTCCTGTTCCAGGCCACAAAGAAAGCTGCCGATGGACAAAGGTGCAGCCAGGCTGTGCCTCAGTTTCGCAAACTCTCCAAGCTCATTTCCAGCTTCATCTTGAATTGGGCCCATCTGTTACATCTGAAAATCAGATCTGAGGTTCAAAAGCATAGTGTGACCTCTAATCAATGTCCCTTGTAACTAACAAATGTGTGAAAAGTGAAATGTATATACACAATGTGCTCTTAAAGGAAGCGATGCCTTTAGCAGTGACATTGTGCTTCCTGAGCACTTCCTGAGCAAAGAAAACCTCACAGGAGCAGCAAGAATATGGTATCTTGCTATCTGTTCTTGTTATCTATTCTGCCTTCAGGCAGAATAACACTGAGGTTCATCTCCAGGGAGAAGATTTTAGCTGTGTACTTCAGAGGGCAGAACTCTTCAGATGCTCGTTCCTTGCTTCATTTCTCAGCCTGCCAAAATCTGTTCTTCCTGCAAATGGAGCAAATGCTCTGTTCTTGCTGCCAGGTGGACACCACTGCGTTCAGCCCGTCATCATGAAGAACCTGTGGACTACATCCACAGAGACTAGAGCAATGTAGTAAGATAGGTGATATACCTACACTTCTTTTTATTTTTAATAAAATTTATATTTATTTCCCCATCTTTGCTTAGAGCTTGTGCCTATTTGGGCACTCCAAGAGGTTTGGTTTTGTGGATTGATAGCTCCTGATGCAGAGATTTCATGACTGGAAAAGAATGGGGTGGTTTGGCATTACACTGTATTACTCATTTTGCTGGCAAGCAGTGACACGTGGGGGCCGAGTACTTTGCCTAGCACATGCAGGCAGGGTGCATGTCACAGCTGGTAGGGGAACCAGCGTGAGCCTCAGAGTGCTCCAGTTGGTCTCGTCCTTAAGGCACAAATTTACTCAGGGTCAGTGTCACTGGAGTTACTGATTATAGGAACAAATCACTTGGGCCCACAAGCAGGGCAGCATGTGGCGTAAGGGATTTACAGGTTCCAACTACATGAGGTGGTCATCAGACTATAACCAGAGCACAACCACAGCAGCTTGCTGGCTGGACGTGCCTGGCATCTCTCAGCACTTCAGCAGCAGAGCAGCCAAGTAGCTGTTACCTTTTCTACTTCGGTCCATCTGTCTAGCACATCGCTCGCAAAGTTGAAGTACTCCGGCACCTCTGGTCTGTACTGCTGTTTCATGAGTTCGTAACTAAACAAGGCTTGAGCTGTGGAGCTCCACCTGCAAAGCTGGCAAGGTCTTCTCAGGGAAGCACGCAGGGACATGACACTCAGGGCCTTCAGTAGACAACGCATGGCAGCAGCAACCCGAGCAGCCTCCAAGAAGTGCTACAGTGACACAGATACAAACCTGGTGTTAGCCACCAGGTTTCAAAACAGCATTTACTATCATACAGTGGAATGTGCTGGAATAACAATAACTGGTAGCTGGAATACCTGGTGAGGACAGCTCTGCTTCTGCCCCTGTGGGTCCCTGCCCTCCACTGACCATCACACAGCTGAGAGCCCGACCACGCACCCAACTCACCATGCTCAGGCCTGCCAGTGGGGCAGTGTACCCATGAATAAAAGCCCTTCACTCCCCACAGCTCGCACCCATCTGCTAAACCACACTGCTGTTACATAGCAGGGGCACTGAAAGCACCTAAATTGTGGCTGCTGGGAATGAAAGGTCTGCTACTGACTGACAACACTTAAGTACCAACATGGACTAAGATGCTGTGAAGAACCAACAGTCCTGCATGAGTGGCTGATCAGTGTTGTTTTCCCACTTGTCTACCAGCACTGGGATTATGCTGCTTGCCAAGAGTAAAATGCACCCAGGAAAGCCCTGAAAAGTGTTTTAGTATTGCTGTTTTAAACACTGCTTTGGTGTGCAGTCAGCCAAAACCACCACTGTCTGAGACAGGAAAAGTTTAAAAGGCCCCGTGATAAGGAATTCAAAATGCAGAGCTGTGATTCTCTACAGTCAGCTTAGCAGGAGAGCTGAAAATTCCACAGTCATCATTTTCATGCATTTTGACATTTATTTATAAAATAATATGAACACTGATAGCTCCTTACTGAATTAATAATCATCCAGCTGTAAACCCACTTGATTTCAGTGATTCAGTGAAGAAAAGGGACAGTTTTTCATCTGTAACATTCAATCTGTTTATGACAGACACAGGAGAGAAACCCAGCGAGATGAAAGGTGGGAGAGGCAAGGAGAACAGGGAATGCAGACAGACAAGAGACACATCAGCCTTGTTCCAGTACCAGCAAGTGTCCTGTCCAGCAGCAGCACGGCTGGCTGGGGAGCTGGTCACCTCGTGCAGAGGATGTCACCTTACCTCTCAGTCTCTCAGCCCTCTGAAAGCTGAGGTGTGCCCCAGCTTTGACTGCTTGCACAAATCCAAGGCTTCAGTTGCGCAGCTCTTCTGGCACTGCTGCTGTGCCCAGTGACCGCCTGCCGTGTCTGTTCCGCGTACTTTGGACTCACACAAGGGGCAGCCAGGTCCCATCTGGAGAGAAGAGCTGACAGGTTTCTGCAGAGCTCAGAGTGGAAGCAGAAAGTGAGGTGAAGGTGAAAATCTCTCCTGTTTCCTTCCAGTGCCCCGCTCCCAACCCCTGTGCTGGAGGAGCGCAGCCTTAAGACTGCAGCCAAGTCCAGCCTGTTACACTCTATCTGGAGCAGGGAACAACAGACCGTAACCACAGCAGTATGGCTGTGACTGTAGATTCTTGGGGTGCTGCAGCTGGCACAAGTGTTCTGCCCACGGCCATGGCATTACTGTGTGCTTTTTGCTGTCAGCTCGTGCTGAAAGGGTGGCACTTGCCAGGGAGCAGGGGACACAGAGACCTTAAATTGGGGCACCGAGATTTATTCCTAAGGGTTTGGCTATCAGAGTCCCTCCTGCCACATCTCCACCCTCAAGCTGCGGATCCAAGGTCGGCAAAGAGATTGCTAGCATCCATACATGTCTTTGAAGCCAAGCAGCTTGGTGTGCTGATCAGAAAGGGTGACACCGCGGCTTTCCTGCTGGCAGAATCTGTGTGTTTGCTGTGTTCCCTCCTGGGGCTCTGCTCATGTATGTTGGTGACAAGCAGACTCAAAGAAGATGCTAACCAGGTCCCGCGATGGTCACCTCCAAACAAAAAAGTTTCCCCCTAACAATGAAGCTGCGCTCCACCTCACAGCAAAGGGAGAACCGCAGTCTGCAGGTGAGACATAGTAAACAGCTCATTGGAACACAGGCAACAAAATCCTCCCAGAAGGCAAATGAACAGCCTTAAAGGGATTCCCTAACCAGGTCACAGAGGAGGGTGACAGCAACTGGCTTGTAATCTGCACTGGTGAATGTGCCAGGAATGTGCAGGCTAGATTTCCAGCTCAGGAAACAAACCTCAGCTGAGGTTTGCTCAGCAAACCTCCTCATCCTGAGGAGGACTGTGTCTCCCACAACTGCCTCTCTGTATTACTCTTTTGGTAGGCCATAAAACTAATTTCCAGAGCACCAATGAGTATTTCCAAATTCCACAGCACTCCTCACCTCAGAGGTACTCTGGTTATATCTGGGTGGTTAATTGCATTCCCTTGGCACAACACACAATTGCGCAGTACCTCTCCCTCACAGTCAGACACAGCCTGTACAGCTCCACAGACTGGTGCCACACAACCCTGAGCCCTCAGAGATCCAGAGACTTTTAGTTCATTTGTATGTGTACAGGCTGGGAGAGGAACTCCTGCAGAGAAGGACGTGGGGGTTCCGGTGGACGAAGAGCTGGACATGAGGCAGCAGTGTGTGCTTGCAGCCTGGAAGGCCGACTGCATCCTGGGCTGCATCAGCAGAGGGGGGCAGCGGGCAGGGAGGGGATTGTCCCCCTCTGCTCTGCCCTCAGGAGCCCCCACCTGCAGTGCTGCGTCCAGGCCTGGGGCCTCAGCACAGGAAGGATGGGAGCTGTTGGAGCGGGGCCAGGGGAGGCAAGAAAGATGCTCAGAGGTTGGAGCACCTCTACTATGGAGACAGGCCGAGGAGCCAGCAGTGTGCGGCCTGGAGAAAAGAGGGCTTCGGGGAGACCTCATTGCAGCCTTCCAGTGCATGAAGGGAGTGTACAAACAGGAAAGGGACTCACTTTTTGCACAGTCTGATAGTGATAGAACAAGGGAAAATGGTGATTTGAAGAAGTAAATACACAACATATTCTGGTAGCATATCCTTATAAATATAGTTGTTGAATTGTTGTATAATATTTTTAATTCTTGCTTGCAAAACTGTAATAGCTTTTAGATGTTGTGAATAGTTATGGACATAGTGTTGTAGACTAGAAAGTATATTGTAAGGCCATTCTGCTTTAACCAGGGACCTTCAGCAAAAGAAATGCAATAATGAAAAGGTGCAAGCAGGCTTATCAAGCATCAAAGAAACCAGTGCCTCCACACAAGGCCAAATTGCTCCGTTCTGGGAGTAGCTTGGAATGCAACAGGCAGGCATCAGGATACTCCCCCTATCCTCATTATCTTCCAATACCCCAGTATATCTCTGAAAAGCAGGATGCTGAACTTACCTCTATCCCAGGACTAACAGATGTTCAGAAAATAATGGTTGAGTAGGCAAATGTTACGATTTTGGTACATATGAATTACCTATAATAGGCGTTCTCCTGCTGAGCATGCAGTCTCTCTTCATGTCAGTGAAGAGCGTTCATCTAGAGGGAGAGCGAGGAAGACCATTGGATGAAGCAACCGGCTGCCGACTGGGAGGTCATGGCGCTGAACGGACACTAGATGGCAGCAGAGACCGTGGAATAGAAGACTGGCACCTTCATAATTCATTACTTAAGATAGGCGCGTATACGTTAATTATCTCGTGAAGGAATTACGAATATGTACTATCTGTGAAAATATAAGGAACTCTGAAACATGTAACCTTAGAAGCACTTCTGGTGGAATTATCCCCACTGCTTCCTGGCGCCGCTAAAAAAGAATACCTGCTTAACAGCAAAGTTTTGTTACCATTAAGTTCCTCAGTTTCAATTCTTTTGAATCAATGGACTGAAACTAAAAGACGGGAATTTTAGGTGAGATGTTAGATAAAAATTATGTATTCAGAGGGCAGTGAGGCGCTGGCACTGCTGCCCGGAGCTGTGGGTGCCCATCCCTGGAGGTCCTCACAGCCACAGCCAGGCCCTGGGCAGCCGGAGCTGGTGGAGCAGCCAGAGCTGGGGGGCAGGGTGGGGCTGAGGGCTGTGAGGACCCTTCTGACCCAACATGCTGGGATTCTGGGATATGATTTGTGATCAATAATCCCACCAATGTGCGGCAATTGCTGTAGAGTTAAATGAGCCCTGAAGGCTTTCCAGGAACCAAGTTTTACACAAGACACAAATGGCACCTCCTATTCCATTTGTAAATGATAAAGACTCCCACCAGTGTTCACGCTTTCCCCTCCTTTAGCTCAGCTGGGCTCTGGTTGCCAGTAGCACGACAGCCCTTCTCCTAGCGAGGCCTTCTCTATCCTCACACAACATCTTGGACTGCGTTCCCCCCACATCACCCACTGAGCTCTGGAGCTGCCAAGCAGTGGGCAACCCTCAGGAGCCATGCCTGGAGCCGTCCTCCTCTGGGAGCCATGCAAAGAAGCCTTTGCTGCAGCAACACAGTCTTTGCTCCTGGAACTGAATTTCTGAGGACAGAAGTGACCAGGACAGCGAGTGGGGTGCTCAGTCACAGCCTGGCCTCGTGCAGTGACTTGGGCTGGGTGTCTCAGACCAAGCTAAGTGCATGTCACAAACCCACGATATGCTTTATACACACAGGATATGGATACTCGTTATATTTCTTAGAAGCTATTAACGTTTTTCTGGAACTCATTAATATATGGTAATGTTGCTCAGGCACACGTGGTAGAGCCCACTGGTGGTCGCTCAGCCCTTACTTCATCCACCATCTTCCTCTTCGTGACCTTCGGCCGCCTTCCTTCTTGCTTCTGCTAAGCTGGTAGCTCCTATAGGTCGCCTTGCAATGACCAGCGACTCTTTGTCTTTGCTTCCAATTTTGCTCGCATAGCATTAAACAATATTCTTAGGAAGCCCTTGCACGAACCAAGAAGATAACGGAGACATCCACCGAACCGCATCAAGCACACAAAAGGGGCTCTGCCTATGAAAGCAAGCACTGCGTACCCAGTGCAAGGAGCACGCACGCAGCTCCAGCAGCGAGCGCAGGGAGGGATTACACGCCCTCACCCCGCCCGCTGCCGGCCGGCCGCCAGCAGAGCCCCGGGCGCCGAGGGCGGTGCTGAGGGCGGGCGCGTGTGACGCCATCGTGCCGCGCGGTGGCCGGGGCTCTCCATGGCCGCGCCGGAGGCGGCCGCGCGGAAGCGGCGGCTGAAGGGGCACTTCGCGGCTCGGGCCAAGCGGCCCCGCGGCGGCGGGCGGCAGCTGGAGGCCGGCATGCGCGGCATCCTCATCACCTGCAACATGAACGAGCGCAAGTGCGTGGGGGAGGCCTACAGCCTGCTGGGCGAGTACGGGGACCTGCTCTACGGGCCCGAGCAGGTGCGTGCGGCCCTTCCGTCGGCGGGGCGGGCGGACGGGGCGGAGGAGCGGGTGGCCACGCGGTCTCCGCTTCGCGCCCCTGGCGCTGAGCCGGGTCTGGTTCGGGCCGGGCCCGCGGTACCGCGTGGCAGCTCCGCTTGGCGCTCACCGCGCGGGGCGGACCGTGTGCCCACAGCTCTCGGAGCCCGCGGAGCGGCTGTCGGGGAGCGAGAGAGAGGAGGAGGAGAACGAGGACGACGACGCCGAGGCAGCGCTGAAGAAGGAGGTCGGCCAGATCCGCGCCTCCACCGAGCGGCAGCTGCGGCGCTTCCAGTCGGTGGAGAGCGGCGCTAACAACGTCGTCTTCATCCGCACCCGTGGCATCGGTGGGTGTGCGGTGTGCGGTGTGCGGTGCTGAGCGGCGCGGTGCGGCTGCACGGGGCTCGTGCGCCACACAACCCCAGGGCTCCTCCTGTGGGTGCCCGGGTGGCCGAGAAGGCCAACGGCATCCTGCCCTGTATCAGAAATAGTGCAGCTAGCAGGACAGGGAGGAGATCGTCCCTCTGTACTCAGTCCTGGGGAGGCCACACCTCGCGTGCTGTGTTCAGTTCTGGGCCCCCCACTCCAAGACAAGACACCGAGGCCCTGGAGCGTGTTCAGAGAAGGGCACGGAGCTGTGAGGTCTGGAGTGGAAGTTTCATGAGGAGCAGCTGAGGGAATGGGGTGGTTCAATCTGAAGAAGAGGAGGCTCGGGGAAGACCTTATCACTCTCTACAACTCCTGAACGGAGGTTGTGGCAATGTGGGGGTTGCTCTCTGTTCCCAAGTAACAGTGATAGGATGAGAGGGAATGTTCAGGTTGAGTACTAGGAACAATTTCGTCTACAAAAGAGTGGTCAGGAGCTGGAATGGGCTGCCCAGGAAGAGAGTTGAGTCACCATCCCTGGAGGTGTTCAAGAACCGTGGAGGTGTGGCACTGAGGGCCATGGTTAGTGGGTAAATATTGGTGGTAGGTGGGCTGTTGAATGAGCTGATCTTAGAAGTCTTTTCCAACCGCAATGATTCTGTGATATCCCTTTGTCCTTCTCAGTGGATTTTCCCATTAGCAGTTGCTGAAGGCAGAAGAATCAGCCTTGACAAAGTGATCCTCACCTACCCAGTTTTGGTACATGGAAAGAATTGTCAGAAAAGGGTTTGAGGCTGAGCACAGTGCAGCTAAGCGTGCATTTTCCCAGCTTATTACTTAAAGGGGGGAACAGGGGAGAAGATGCTTCCAAGTTGATTCTCAATCCTAGCTGTTTCCTTGTAGAACCTGAGAACCTGGTGCACCATATATTAAAGGATATTCATACCACTAAAAAGAAGAAAACCAGAGTCATTCTGCGCATGCTGCCCATTTCTGGAACTTGCAAGGCTTTTCTGGAAGATATGAAAAAATACACGGAAACGTTTTTTGAGCCTTGGTTTAAAGCCCCCAATAAGAGTACTTTCCAGATTGTTTACAAAGCTCGTAATAACAGTCATATGAATAGAGAAGAAGTAATTAAGGAGCTGGCAGGTACGTATAGATCACACACAGAACTGAACCCAAGTATACAAGCAGCACACAGCTGCATACAAAAACATAGGTTAGGCTATTCAAAGAAAAGTGCTCTAAACAAGTATGTATATTTGTTGCTTAAAATGTGTATATTGAATTACAGAAATGTCTCTAAGGCTGTGAAAGGAGCTTGACATCAGTGTTTCCTGTTGATGTCTCAAGAGATGACAAAGCAGAACAGCGTGCAGTAGTGAATTCAATTTGGCATGTCAGTTATACGTGCTTTGAAATGACTACATCAGGTTGTTTTCCCTGAAGGCTATACTGAAATATATGTGTTGCTATTTCCCTTTAATGTGTGACTTGTAAAATAGCTCTGCAACAAGTTGCGTACTTCGTCATCTTGTTTCTTGCGAATTACAGTGGTGTAATTCTTCGTTACTGTAGTCCTCCTAGTAGTACTTCTTAAGAGTCCTGCTCTGTTCTGCTGTTTTACACAATTACAGTAACTAATAATTGGTTGCAGGTAGAGGGATGTTGTCTTCTCTGACTTGTATTCTTTTCAGGAGAGTTTGCTGATACTTCGAAACCATTTTCTCAACATCTTTTAAACTATATCTTGTTTTACAGGAATTGTGGGCAGCCTTAATCCAGAAAACAAAGTTGATCTCAATAATCCACAATATACAATTGTGGTGGAAATAATAAAGAATGTTTGTTGCTTGAGTGTGGTGAGAGACTATGTTCTATTCAGAAAATACAATCTACAGGAAGTGGTGAAGAGCAACAAAGAAGATGCACAACAAAACCCATCAAATGTGACTGAAGAACAGAACTCAACAGCCGTAAAACCAGAAACCATGGAAGAGAACTTGAAGGAAGTAAAACAAGAACAAGAGTGATGGTGAGGTGGAAGCTGAACTCAATGGGAACTATATGCAAACAGTGTAGAAAATGTGGTAGAAAGGAAAGATGAACACAATAGAAACCTATTAAAAATATTACCTGAGAATTCGGAAAGGATGTTTGAAGAAAGAGTGGGTTTTGTTTTGAAATCTTGTTTTTAAAATCCACGTGGAAGAATTGTAATGCTCGCTGCAGGTGGAGCTGACACTGCTGTGGATGCCCAAGTGCTTCACCTCTAGTGAGGTTTGCTGCCATCCTTCAGCAGCTTTGTTCAGTTGTCTTTAGCTAGCACCAAAGTGTGCTTACATGCATGCATCTATAAAGGCGGCCAGCCTGCCGTACACTGACCCTTCTGTCGTATCTGATGGCTGCAGAAATCAAAAGGCGGGACAGGATGAGCTCTATCAGGAGGCGTCATAAGTGAGAGATCTGAACAAGACAGTTGCTTGGAGAGGGTTTTTAGGGAAGCAATCTGACAACTTCTGGGGCTGCAGAACTCAGATCTATATCTCTACATGAACAACAACATGAGCTCAGACTCCTGAATTTTTCCTGTATGAGGGAGGGTTATAGATACATTATCTCTAAAAAAAAATACAAGTCTTGAAAGGGTATTGGAGGGACTGCTCTGATCAAAATACTTGAATTCTGTGAGAGAATTCAGAGTAATAGGTGGGACTGCTCTAGAACAGAAGTACAGTGCAGGCATTGCAGATGATTTCAGGAAAAGCTGTGTGTGTGTACATCAGCTGTGTATGCAGCTGTTATCAGCTTGCAGCAAATGCTGCGTGCAGTCACTAAACAGAATCCTTTCCAACAATTTCTTGCAAATAGGCTTTTGTTGAGCTCTTTTCAAAAACGTAATCCTTGGAGGCGAAGTTATAAGGTCTTTGTTTTTATTTTTTCTTAAATCTCGAAACTTGGATTTAAAAACTGCTTGGAAATTTCTTATGCTTTTTTTTCTTATTTCTTATTCTCAGCTCTGTGCTATGCCATATTGAATATGGGGATATAAGCTTAGCTTTTTGTACAGGTTTAGCCTCACAACATTCGTTTTGTTTCATATTGAAAATAATGTCAGTGGGCTTTCTGTTGTCAGTTTGTTGCAGCAGCTCTTGATATCACCGTGACTTTAAAACAAACCAAGCCAAAAAGTGCAGCTACGACCTGCTTTCCGAGAGGGGCTGGAGCACTCTTCCTGCACAACTGCCTAGCATCAGTGTTCCATTTCTAGTGCAGACGCCTGTGGGTTGCTCATGGGAAAAGCCTGTCCTGAAGAACACCGCTTATTCCTTCCTTGATGTAACAAAAATGATTTGTTCATGTCTCTCAACAGTGTTTCCATGTTCCTCTTCCCTCAAAACTGTTTTAGAAGGTGGGAACTTAGGAGGACATTTTCTCTTGTCCGGTCTTCCTTACCACTCAATTATTAAAGATATGCTTTCTTACCTCTGTCAGTGTTTTCTTTGAAATTTAAAGCTTTTTGCATGTGGATGGAAACTGACAATGCCTAGGTCACCTGGGGAGGACCCGCCAGAGCTCAGGCACAGCAACTGGCTGGCATGTTTGGTGGGGGCTAATGTTGGTCAACGTGGCTCAAGACAGCCTGCTTGTTATTACCGAGGCCGAGTACTCATGGATAGTTGTGTTGTTGGGCTGGTTGTTTTTTTCCTTCTACCTGTCACTCCAAAGTGCGAGAAGCTGCTGAATAACTCCCACCCACCTGCCAAGCCTGTGGCTGACACACAGGTGCTGCCTCTGCTGCAGTCTGACTGGTGTGCTTGGGTTTTTTTTTTAAATTATTTTCAGCCCTTGCTGAGCATTCATTCTTAACCTGTTAATTCCTAAACTGAGAGGTTTCCAAGATTCATGTAAGTAGGGTGCATGCAAGGTCTGTAGCTGTTTCTGGGCATGTTGTTACCTGCTACTGTGACTCCTTGTTAATAAGCCTCCTGTGGGTTAAAGTGTGCAGTACTGGAGAATTAACAGACTGCTCCTTCACCTGGTCATCACTCCCAGGCGTATCACCATTCTGAAAAGTGTCAGGTGGTGGGAGAAGCTGTGCTTGCATCTGCCTTGCTGGGCAGGCTTGGTTTGTGTTAAACAAGAACACAAGCATTTAAAGACTGCATAGGTGGGAGCTGTTAAATGTGTGAGTTGTTACCTGTTTGCTGCCTAATGGGTGTCACACATACAATCATCGGTCGGCGCTTACAGCTGTAATAGGACAGTTTTATTACAAGTGCAATTAGTGGGGATAGGTTTTTTAGATAGCTTCTCAAAACTAAATCTGTTCCCTCTTTTTGTTGCTCGCTTCATTTTGTTTGATTTTCCCAGTAGAAGTCATTGGCAGCTACTGGACAAATTCAGTCTGGCTAAAAAGAGAAAAAAAGTAATGTAAGCAGACTTCACATATAGATTTTTGATTCAGAATAGCATAGGTCTCCATCCTATTTAATCTAAGTAAGAATTTTGTGGCTGCTAGAATAGCTCCGGTTTATTTTTTTATGTTCTGTAGTGTCCCTATTTTTCACAATCTTCTTGAAAATAATATTTGTCATTTCTCTGGCATAACCATATGTTCGAGCTTTTTGGTTTGTTGCTAAATTAGATGTCATGAATCGAGCCCAATATCTCTGTTTCAAGCCTCTCCCCAGTTAAAAAAGGCAATTGGGATTTTTTAATTAATTAATTTTTAACACTCTTACTTGCTGATTCCCAAATTCACAGTAAATCACAGTAATCCTGCGCATGTCGCAGGGCTCCCAGAGACTTACAGTGCTGCACCTCTGCGGGGACCAGGCTCTTTTCAGTGGTGTGCAGCGATAGAGCAAGAGGCAACGGGGAAAACCAGAATGTAGGAAGTTCTATATGAACACAAGGAAGAACTTTACTGTCAGAGTGACAGAGCACAGGAACAGGTTGCCCAGAGAGGTCAGGGAGTGTCCTTCTGTGCAGATATTCAAGACTCATCTGGACGCTTACCTGTGGGACTTGCTGTAGGGAACCTGCCATTCTGTGATCCCTGTGAGACCCCTCCAACTTGGGTGTTGAATGAAGCTGAGCCACATATGCACCCATGCCACCCCCGTTTTGGGTGTATCTACCCACCCCCCATATCAAGCTCTGCTCCCCAATTTAGACCATCTACACTCCCGTTTCAGCTGTGCCCTCCAATTTGAGTAATCCAGTCCCCCTATATTCAGCTTCCCCCCAGTTTGAGCCATCTGCCTCCCATATATAGTTTTACCCTCCCACTTTGGACATTCTGCGCACTCATGTCTCCTCATGCCCCCCCAGTTTGGAACTCCCCCTCCCCTCCAGTTGTGCCCCTGTACCAAGGAAAATGGTTTCTCACAGTACAGCTGTTCCAGTGGAGTTTAATGTGGTCTTAATGCTATTAGTAAAACCAATACAATTTCCTCTGTTTCAGTGGAAGAACATAATAAAATTGATACAATTTCCTGTTTCAGAGGAAGAACACTAATCTCCTCCTTGGGGCTGCCAGTGTAACGTGGTACAAAATTCCCTGGCTCCAACTGCAAGCACATCCACTTTTGCGGAACTCCTGGCACTAAGGTCCCTGCTGCAGGCATGGGCTCTCCAAAGCCCTTTGGGAAAGGTGAGGCCTTTCAGGTGCCCTCCTGTTCCCCTTGTCCCCATGGAGTTCCTGTTGTTGGAGGGAGCAGTGTGGGTACCAGCTTCAGCACCGGGACCGTGCGTGGCTGGCAGAGATGGCAGGCATCGCAGGAACCACACTTGGACAGAGCAGGCATCCTGGGCCTTGGTAAGTGCTCTTGTTGCAGCTCCAATTCCTCCCTCAAAGCAGAGCTCCAGCTTCCTCATGGTCCCTGACGAGGAGCTGAAGGAGCCGGCAGAAATGGGAAAACGAAGGCTCCCCAAGGGCTTTGCAGGGATCTGCAGCTCGGCACAGCTGCGACCGCTACCTGCAGTGCGCTCTTAGAGCCTTCCGTCACAGGAAGTGTAATGCTGGGCTGGGCTGGAGGAGCTGGTTCCCGGCAGCCCGTCATCTTCATCCTGCTGGAGCTGCCCGCACACGGCGGGAGCACGCTGCAAAAGGACACCAAGAGGAGTCTGCGGGAGCCCGGGGCAGCTCAGTCTCACCCGGCACTCCCACAGCCATAAAGATGGACTCCGCTGCAATGTGGAGCGACTCCTGAATGGAGAAGAGCTTCTGCAATCCATAGGGATCTGCTTTCGGCTCCCTCTGGGATTCAGGACCCGGGTGGAAAAGGAAGCTGGTGCGTCTGCCTCAGGCAAATGTGCTGCGCACTCGCCATCCATTGAGAGAATGGCCCCCCCAGGACACACGTGTGTCAGGAGCCTTTCTGCGTCCCGAGGGCCAGCAGCCCACAGGGTAGGCAACTCGAGCGTACGCCTCTCCTTCCTCTTTTCCCCCAGGGCTCTCACCTGGCAGAAGGCTCAGAAGGCTTCTTTGCCATCTTGCTGCCATGTGCCTGGCTCCTGGTTCGGCAGCGTGGAGGGAGGAAGCGTCTCCTGCCTCTGCAGCAGCCTGCTGGCAGAGCCCCCTGCACCTGGGAAAGGAGAGAGCTCTTCAGAGCAGCCCCACGGGCACTGCGTTTCAACCTGGCTCTGGCCACCCAGCACTGGGCGGGGCCCACCTCTGTAAGCAGGGACCCGTTCCCTCACCTCTGCTGATCCCGCACTCTCCTGCAGCTCTCCTGCCTGAGGCGGCCTCTGCTCCACTCTTTTTTACAGCCAGCTGAAGCCTGGAAACAAAGAGTGATGCAGCCTTGAAGAAGGGTGACCTCCTGCCCCGTGCAGCTTGTCGGCAGAATTTATCTACGTGTTATGCAAAGCGTGGCAACCTTTTTCCTTCCTCTCTGTGCCAAACCAGCACACGGAGCCCAGATTCTTCTCCACGTGCAGTCAGTTCTCTGTGATGGGAATCAGGACAGGTCAGCCACAAGAAACACAACCATGATTCTCCGTGACTTTGGGTGGAAGACACACGCAGCCAAAAGGCAGCATTAGTGAACCAAGAGCCACTGTTTTCAGCAATTCTCCCCAGTTGCATGCTGAGCATAGAGACCCAACAGGGCACATTCCAAACGAGGAGGTGGGAAGGAAGCCTCCCACCCGGCCAGGTAAGTGTCTGTTCATTCGGAATCAGAGAAACCTCAGGGGAGGAGTCGACACTGGTGGGTTGGTCACAGGCCCGTTCTCCGATACACGGGAGGGACATCGGGCCCGTGGCTCCCTCCCCCTCTCGTTTCCCTGACTCTGAACTCTCAGCTTTCTGCACTGCCGTGCAGTATGCCCCCTCTTCCCACACAGCTGACAAATAACATCATTATTTTTTCTGGCACCACACTGTGCCTTAATATGATCGTATTCACCACAGCGATAACAAGGACCTCTAGAGAAGCCTGTCGCTGCCACAATGGCTGCTGCAAGCCCTTCATTCGTCAGAGGTGCAGACTTATGCTTATCCACAACATACTTAATAATCTCTGCCGGTGTAGTTAATTTTCCAGGGGCTGATCGCAAAATATCCCTCACACTCTCATGGGACTTCTGCCTAAGGCAGTCCACAATCACTGGATTATGCACCGCCCTAGGTAGGTCCGAGCCTTCCACGGCTTTCATCAATCTGTTAGCAAAGTCCTGAAACGATTCATTTGGGCCCTGCTCTATCTCTGTCCATGGGCTCGCAGGGGCTGCAGTGCGAGCAAACTTCCTGAACGCAGCAATAGCTGCTTCAGAAGTTACTAACACTTCACCCGGTCGCAGCAATGCAAGCTGACCATGGGGGGTCCCGCCCATTCCTGGAGTGGTACCCATGAGCCTGTGTAAATTACCACCAAACGCAGGGTGAAGCAGATCATTTTCCGCTGCTGCCAGCACCGTCTTGAGCTGAGTGCTCCACTCCTCCTTCCAGAGGGTGTATTGCACTGGCTCAAGAATCATGAGCATAAGATTTTCAATATCATGGGGGAGCAACGGTCCCGGTGCTGTTAAAGATTCCAGGGCGTTTAAAGTAAGAGGCGATCTTAGCCCCTTTTTCTCCACAGCATCCACCAACCGCGCCACCCCTTTCGCATCCAGCGGAACCCATCTCGCTTCCCCGTCATCTTGCATTGCAACCGGAAACACATGAACCACTTCTGATAGGCCCTTCTCATCTAATGTTTCTGCTATCTTGGCCCAATCAGCAATCCGAACACGCCCACTGGACCCGCCTTGAATACGCCCACTCTCTCCTCCCCCCTCGATCCGTGCACGCCCATCGATCCCGCCCCCTTGCATCATTGGCTTTTCCGATGTAACCCCTCCTTCGGGCGGACCAAGGGGCGCGGACGGACCGCCCCTTGGGGGGTGGATACAACATTCTCCGATCTCCGCCCCTGAAACATCATGCAACGAAGGGTACAAAGATTGACGTGGATAGGGAGGCGGATACAGAGGAGGAGTCTCGAGAGTCTCTCGCGCGATGATTGGCGAAGACGACGGTGGGTGTTGCGACACGCCCCCTGCGCATTCCTCAGCGGTGATTGGCATCTGTTGGGTGGCGCCCGAAGCAGAAGCGAGGGGCGTGGCCGGCGCCATCTTGGCCGCGGCGCTGTGGAGGGGGTCTGCTCTCTCTGGGGCTAGGAACGGAGCCCGGACCTGTGGCAAAGCTGGAGCCGGCGCCGGGACTGGAGCCAGCGGCCGAGCCGAAGCCGTCGCTGGCGGCAACGCCGGGGCCGGGGCCGGCTGCGACGGCAGCGGCGGCGCCGGGGCCGGGGCCGGCGACTGCTCGACCCGAGCCGCATCACGGGAATCGGTGAACGGCAGCGGCGGCGCTTCCTGGACCGATAAGCCGTCCTCTGGATTCCTGCAAGAGACACTTTCTCCCGGCCTGCCAGGGCCTCCCGGATCCAAGGAATCCCCTAAGGAATTTCCTGGATCCTGCCCAAGACCGAGGAGCCCACGCACGGTATCGGAAAACTGCTTTTCCTCTCTGGCGGCTTTTAAAGCGCCGAGGATTAGTCCCCAGGTCTTTAACTCAGCAGACTTCCTAACCGATATGGCTCTTTGGGCAAGAGCCATGGTAAAGGCATCCCACTTTTGATAATTAAGTATATCACGTGGGATTTTTATCGTGCCCTCTCGTTCTAAACGAGGAAGCACCGCAGCAATTTCCTTCTCGGAAGGAGAATTCTTCCCGCAATAAACTTTGCAAAACGAAAGCAATACCGTAATAACTTGTTCCATGGCTGGAGTTGTGGCGTCTTCCCCGCCGATATGTCTCAGGAGACGTACCCTCTCTTGTGCCGGTAAGGCTCAAGACCCCGGGCCTTCTGCAAGCGCTTCCCCGCTGCAGGCTATGGTGCCAGCCTAGCACCCGTGCAAACCAACACAGCAAGGGTCCCGGGTTTAGGCACCATTTGTTACCGAACTCCGGCGACCCTTTTAGTATTGTTCTTGCACGAAAGGAACCTAAACCCGGTCCTGGCCAAATACCACACACAGCATCAATATGATATGCAGCAAAATGGCGTTTATTGGTAAAAGCTAAAGAAATATATAGTATTTCTTATCTTTTTGCTAGACTGTTCCAGAAGCTCACGCGGTGCTCCTGGCCAATCATATTGAATCTCCCGCTTCTGACCTGTCACTTCC